>NC_090376.1:6085279-6347779 GCF_036365525.1 Heterodontus francisci
TAACACTCTTTCCCTCTCTCTTTCCCCGTGTGACGGAGTCGTTGTGGTTTAATCTAGATCGACCATGTGTGGATGAAAATGAACTTCAACAACAAGAAAACCAGCATCAGGCTTGGGTCAGTGTCAGCGAGTGTCTTATTTTTTATACTTTATTCATGGCATGTGAGTGTCCCTGACAAAGTTGGTATTTATTCCCCATCCCTACATTGCCCTGGAGAAAGTGGCGGTGAGCCACCTCTCTCAACCCACTGTAGTCCATGTGGTATAGCTACACCCACAGTGCTATTAGGGATGGTGTTCCAGGATTTTGACAGTGAAGGAATGGTGATGGACTTCAATGTTAGGATGGCGTGTGACTTGGGGAACTTGCAGTTGGTGGTGTTCCCATGCATCTGCTGCCGTTGTCCTCCGAGGTGGTAGAGGTCACAGGTTTGAAAGGTACTGTTGAAGGACCGTTGACTAATTGCTGCAGTGCATCTTGTAGATGGTACACACTGCTGTCACTGTAGAGGGAGTGAATGTCGAAAGTGGTGGATGGGGTGCTGATCAAACGGTTGCTTTGTCTGGATGGTGTCGCGCTTCTTGAGTGTTGTTGGAGCTGCACCCATCCAGGCAAGTGGAGAGTATTCCATCACACTCCTGACTTGTGCCTTGCAGATGGTGGACAGGCTTTGGGGAGTCAGGAGGTCGGTTACTCGCTGCAGAATTCCCAGCCTCTGACCTACTCTTGCAGGCACAGTATTTATGTGGCTGGTCCAGTTATGTTTCTGGTCAGTGGTAACCTCCCTCCCCCCTCTCCAGAATGTTGATGGTAAAGCTGTTGCATATCGTGGGGCGATGGCTGGTTGCTTCCTTGTTGAAGATGGTCATTATCTGGCATTGGTGTGACATGAATGTCACTTGCCAATTCTTAGCCCAAGCCTGACTGTTCAGGTTGTGTGGATGTGTACCTGCAGTTATGACTGAGGCAGGAGGAGTGCACTGTCTTTTCTAGTTCCACTTCTGCTTAGGTCACAACATATATTTAAATATTTACCCAGTTTCCGGTGCGTTCAATCATATACTCTACTCTTTATCCCACAATAAACTTCACCAACCAGGTTTCTTTAATAAACAACAAAATTATCAGTTTATTCTAAAACAAGACTTATCCAGTAATGAAGCAAAGCATTAACACATTGAAATATGAAAGTTCCCTTTTAAAATTCCCCACACACACTGAAAAAAATAGAAATTCTCTCTGCAGAGGTCTGTTACAAGAAAAAGACAAAAAAAATACTTTGGCCAAATACTTGCGAATTCTTGAAGAAAAAACAAGATATGGAAGGATGTTAGTTGTTTCTTTTGGTCTGGTGTCCGGGTACACTGGGATCTTTTCTGGAGCAGTTCTTTTCAGGCGTCACTGAGAATTAATCTGGCAGGTTTTTCCAGGAGAAATGTGGCATTAGGGATTTCAGCCAGCACACACTTGAATCACAGGGTTTTTCCAAAGGGGAGGAAAGAGAATCTGACATACAACTTCTCCGGGTCTCTTAGGTGCTTGAATGATGAGCTGGGGGTTTCTTTTTCCTTGGCAGACAAAACATCAACTGTCTTCAAAACGTTCACACCCCAGCTGAACTGAAAACAATCCAAACCCCAAAACAGAAAGTCAACCTCCTGACCTCCATAAACCTTGACATGTGGCTTCTCTATAAACATCTTCCCTTAGTCCACGGTTCCTGTTATTTATTTATCTTAAAGCAGGTGATCTCCAGTAGAGGTTGTTTTTGGTACTCCTTGATTCTTCCAGTAAGCGTTTTCAGTCATGTCCTTTCAATGACCCCAGTTAAAAAAAAACCAAGTCCAGCATTTCTTCAGGTTTCCGAATGAATCCAATTTAAATACGAATCCTTGAAAACATATTTTTTTTAAAAAGCCTCATAACACTACATCCACACACAGGTGGGGTGGGGAGGTGAGCAGCGCAGGAATGATCCCAAGTGTAAAGAAGCTGACTTTAGCAATGGTTGAATGCTAGCACCTGGAGAGAAAGTTAAGGAGAAAACGCCCTCAAATATATAAAGTATTAAATGGCACAGATGTGATGAACTCAGAACATCATTGCACAGAGGTTAGATTAGTAGGACCACAGACAATGCAAATTTAAATTAGTGACAAGTAAATTTAAAAGTTTACAAGAAATGACTTTACTCATTGTGATTAAATATTTATAATAATGTGAGGGATTGGGTCAGATGTTGGGGGAGCTCAGGATGTCGTTGGATGCAGGCTGGGCGAGCTACATTTTTACAATGACAATTTTGATGGGTTGAATGACCTTTGTGAGATTATGATTTTGTGAATTTAATTTTTCTCTCTCTCTCTCTCTCTGCTCAGTTGCAGAGCATTGCTGAAAAGAACAACAGTTTGGTCCCAATTGGAAAGCCTGCCTCTGAGGTGAGTGTCTGACTGGATCCCGCATTTCTGTAACAAGCGCTGTTGTCAGATCCAGTGAGTTCTTTTTCTACTTTGAGGTTGGGAAATACTGCTTGTAAGGCGGCACAGTGGCGCAGTGGTTAGCACCGCAGCCTCACAGCTCCAGAGACCCGGGTTCAATTCTGGGTACTGCCTGTGCGGAGCTTGCAAGTTCTCCCTGTGACCGCGTGGGTTTTCGCCGGGTGCTCCGGTTTCCTCCCACCGCCAAAGACTTGCAGGTGATGGGTAAATTGGCCGTTGTAAATTGCCCCCAGTGTAGGTAGGTGGTAGGGAATATGGGATTACTGTAGGGTGAGTATAAATGGGTGGTTCTTGGTCGGCACAGACTCGGTGGGCCAAAGGGCCTGTTTCAGTGCTGTATCTCTAAATAAAAAAATAAAAAATAAATAAATAAAGGGGACAGAGTCTCAGGATAAGGTATTGGTCATTTCAGACTGAGATGAAGAGAAATTTCTTCACTCAGAGGGTTGTGAATCTTTGGAATTCTCTACCCCAGAGAGCTGTGGATGCTAAGTTGTTGAGTATATTCGAGGTTGAAATCAATAGCTTTTTGGACTCTAAGGGATTTGGGGATCAGAACACAACAGGAGAAGACAAGCATTAGGAGCAGAAGTAGGCCGTTTGAGCCTGCTGCGCCATTCGACAAAATCATGGCTGATCTGATTGTGGCCTCAACTCCACTTTCCTGTCTGCCCCCCATAACTCTTGTCTTTCTTGTCGATAAAAAAATCTACCTAACTCAGCCTTGAATATACTCAACCACCCTGCCTCCACTGCTCTCTCGGGAGGAGAATTCCATAGACTAATGACCCTTTGAGAGAAAATAATTTTCCGCATCTCAGCCTTAAATGGGAGACCCCTAATTTTTAAACTGTGTTCCTAGTTCTAAACTACCCCACAAGGAGCAACATCCTCTCACCGTCCACCCTGTTAAGTCACCTCAGGATCTTACACGCTTCAAAAAGGTCATGTTCAATGAAGAGTAGGAGTGCATGGCAGGAGCAGCACCAGGCATACCTAAAAATGAGGTGTCAACCTGGTGAAGCTACAACACAGGACTACTTGCTTGCCAAACAGTGGAAGCAGAACGCAATAGACAGAGCTAGGCGATCCCACAACCAACAGATCAGATCTAAGCTCTGCAGTCCTGTAACATCCAGTCATGAATGGTGGTGGACAATTAAACAACTAACAGGAGGAGGTGGGTGTTCCACAAATATCCCCATCCTCAATGATGGGGGAGCCCAGCGCATCAGTGCAAAAGATAAGGTTGAAGCATTTGCAACAATCTTCGGCCAGAAGTGCCGAGTGGATGATCCATCTTGGCCTCCTCCTGAGCTCCCCAGCATCACATGCTAGTCTTCAGCCAATCCGATTCACTCCCTGTGATATCAAGAAATGGCTGAAGGCATTGGATACTGCAAAGACTATGGGCCCTAAAAACATTCCGGCAGTAGTACTGAAGACCTCTGCTCCAGAACCACCCATGCCCCTAGTCAAGCTGTTCCAGTACAGCTACAACACTGGTAACTACCAGGCAATGTGGAAAATTGCCCAGGTATGTCCTGTGCACAAAAAGCAAGACAAATCCAACCCGGCCAATTACTGTCCTATCGGTCTATACTTGATCATCAGCAAAGTGATGGAAGGGATCATCGACAGTAATATCAGCGGCACTTGCTCAGCAATAACCTGCTCCCTGCCGCTCAGTTTGGATTCCTCCAAGGCCACTCGGCACCTAACCTCATTACAGCCTTGGTCCAAGTATGGACAAAAGAGCTGAACACCGGAGGTGAGTTGATGGCTGCCCTTGACATCAAGGCAGCATTTGACCAAGTATGGCATCAAGAAGCCCTAGCAAAATTCGAGTCAATGGGAGTCAGGGGGAAAACTGTCCACTGGTTGGAGTCATACCTAGCACAAAGGAAGATGGTTGTGGTTGTTGGAGATCAGTCATCTCAGTTCCAGGACATCACTGCAGGAGTTCCTCAGGGTAGTGTCCTAGGCCCAACCATCTTCAGCTGCTTCATCAATGACCTTCCCTCCATCACAAGGTCAGAAGTAGGGAATGTTTGCTGATGATTGCACAATGTTCGCCATTTGCGTCACCTCAGATACTGAAGCAGCCCATGTCCAGATACAGCAAGACCTGGACAACATCCAGGCTTGGGCTGATAAGTGACAAGTAACATTTGCACCACACAAGTGCCAGACAATGAACATCTCCAACAAGAGAGAATCTAACCATCTTCCCTTGATGTTCAGTGGCAATGCCATCTCTGAATGCCCTGCTATCAACATCCTCGGGGCTACCAGTGACCAGAAACTGAACTGTACCAGCCACATAAATGCTGTGGCTACAAGTGTAGGTCAGACGTTGGGAATTCTGCGGCGTGTAGCTCACCTCCTATCTTCCCAATGCCTGTCCACCATCTGCATGGCACAAGTCATGTGTGTGATGGAATGCTCTCCACTTGCCTGGATGGGTGTAGCTCCAACAACACTCAAGAAGCTCGACACCATCCTGGACATAGCAACCCACTTGATTGGCACCCCATCCACCACCTTCAACATTCGTTCCCTCCACCACCGACGCACAGTGGCAGCAGTGTGTACCATCTACAAGATGCACTGCAGCAACTCACCAAGGCTGCTTCAACAGCACCTTCCAAACCCGCAATCTCTACTACCTAGAAGGACAAGGGCAGCAGACACATGGGAACACCATCACCTGCACGTTCCCCTCCAAGCCACACACCATCCTGACTTGGAACTATATCGCTGTTTCTTCACTGTCACTGGGTCAAAATCCTGGAACTCCCTTCCTAACAGCACTGTGGGTGTATCTACACCACATGGACTGCAGTGGTTCAGGAAGGCAGCTCACCACCACCTTCTCAAGGGTAATTAGGAATGGGAAATGCTGGCCTAGTCAGCGACGTCCACATCCAACGAACGAATAAAAAAAAGTCTTATCCTTCTAAACTCCATTGGGTGTAGACCCAACCTGCTGGACCTTTCCTTATAAGATGACCCCTTCATTCCAGGAATCGGTCAAGTGATCCTTCTCTGAACTGTTTCTAATGCAATTATATCCTTTTTTAAGTAAGGAGACCAAAACTGTACACAGTACTCCAGATGCCGTCTAACGAAGGCCAAGTACAGATCCAGCAACACTTCCTTACTTTTATATTCAATTCACCTTGCAATAAACACCAATATTCTATTTGCCTTCCTAATCACTTGCTGCACCTGCATATTAACCTTTTGTGATTCATGTACCAGGGCACCCAGATCCCTCTGTACCGTAGAGTTCTGCAGTCTCTCTCCGGGCAAATGATGTACTGCTTTTCTGTACAAAAACAAAAAGTGCTGGAAATACTCAGCAGGTCTGGCAGTATCTGTGGAGAGAGAAGCAAAGTTAACGTTTCAGGTCTGTCACCTTTCATCAGAACTGGCAAAGGTTAGAATATATTTAGGTTTTAAGCAAGCGAAGGAGAGGGGGGGTGGGGGAGAGAACAAAGGGGAAGGTGTTTGATAGGGCAGGAGAGATTAAATAACAAAGCTGTCCTGGGAGAAAGGCAAAGAGTGTGTTAATGCTTGTGGTGAAAGACAAAGCATTAGTCCAGAGAGAGTGTTAATAGCGGAATAATGAGCAGCTCTGACTACATGTCTGGGCGGCACAGTGGCGCAGTGGTTAGCACCGCAGACTCACAGCTCCAGCGACCCAGGTTCTATTCTGGGTACTGCCTGTGCGGAGTTTGCAAGTTCTCCCTGTGACTGTGTGGGTTTTCGCTGGGTGCTCTGGTTTCCTCCCACAGCCAAAGACTTGCAGGCTGATAGGTAAATTGGCCATTACAAATTGCCCCTAGTATAGGTCGGTGGTAGGGGAATTGAGGGAAGGTGGGGATGTGGTAGGAATATGGTGTTAATGGAGGATTAGTATAAATGGGTGGTTGATGGTCAGCACAGACTCGGTGGGCTGAAGGGCCTGTTTCAGTGCAGTATCTCTAAATAAAAATTTTTTTTTAAAAAAAAGCAGGCACATCTTTAAAAAATAAAATATTAAAAAAATGCCGGTCATGCTCTGAAGTTATTGAACTCAATGTTCAGTCCACAAAGCTGTGGAGTGCCTAATCGAAAGATTAGGAACTGAATTTTCCTTTTGTTTTAAATGAACCACAATGGACATTAAAAAGACATGGGCTGCAAAAATGGCCACTGAAGGTCAGCTGACTTTCGGCTTGTATATTCAAGAACTGACTCACTGTCTAAAAGAATATCTTCCAGACTAAGAGGTGTCATCAACACCCATCCTGAAACCATAGGGAGATGTTCCTGAGTTGAATGGTTTGAATGGATGAAGGGTCACTGACCCGAAACGTTAACTCTGCTTCTCTTTCCACAGATGCTGCCAGACCTGCTGAGTGGTTCCAGCATTTCTTGTTTTTATTTCAGATTTCCAGCATCCGCAGTATTTTGCTTTTATTTTTGAGGTATTTAAGATGATTTAAAGGAGTATATTGATTTTTTTATTTATTCATGGGATGTGGGTGTCGCTGGCAAGGCTGGAATTTATTGCCCATCCCGAATTGCCCTTGAGAAGGTGGTGGTGAGCTGCCTTCCTTAACTGCTGCAGTCCATGTGGGGTAGGTACACCCACAGTGCTGTTTGGGAGGGAGTTGCAGGATTTCAACCCAGTGTCAGTGAAGGAACGGTGATATAGTTCAAAGTCAGGATGGTGTGTGACTTGGAGGGGAACTTGCAGGTGGTGGTGTTCCCATGTGCCTGCTGCTCTTGTTCTTTTAGACTGTAGAATGGAACATTTCAAGACTTGAGATTACAGGATTTCTGTTGTGTAGGGGTATTAAGGGTTAAGGAACCAAGGCAGGTCAGCCATGATTTAAATGGATGGTGCAATGGGCTTGAGGGGATGAATGGCCTCCTGTCCCTATGCGAAATGTTCTGGACTATTTCAGAGAACTGAGGCGTGTGTATAAGTATGAGATTTTTTTTTGTTAAGCCTTTAATGTGTTGAATGATGATGAAGAATGCATTGTAGTCCAGACTCTCTCGTTTAATGTTATGTTGGGGTTGTCCACAGCAGAACTATGATGATGAGGAGGAGGAGGATGATGAAGATGACGAGGACAGTGAAGAGGACTCTGAGGAGGATGAAGACATGCAGGACATGGATGAGATGAACGATTACAATGAGTCGCCTGATGATGGAGAGATCAATGAGGTGAGTGGTGGAGGTAACTGGAGCACAGTAAGGTGGGTTTGGGGGATTGCCGTCTGTTCCATGTCAGGTGAATTACAGTACGTTTTGTGTCCTTTTGGAGCAACTGTTCATTAGGAGGGCTGCTTGCTGCCTTATGTTTGTCACAAGTGAGTCAGCTGGTAAAGTGGGGAGGCAATGAGGTTGATAGAAAATTAAAGAAAAGAACGTGCCTGGAAAACCTTAACAGGCTGGCTTAGCCCTGGTTCCGAAGAAGGGTCACTGACCCGAAACGTTAACTCTGCTTCTCTCTCCATAGATGCTGCCAGACCTGCTGAGTATTTCCAGCATTTCTTGTTTTTATTTCAGATTTCCAGCATCCGCAGTATTTTGCTTTTATTTTGGCTTAGCCCTGGTTCCAGCTTCCTTAGTGGGGCCTGAAACTGGGTGTCCCCTGCATGTGCTAGTAAGGGACCAAGCTTGATTTGGGCAAAAAGGCCCATCGTTGGGTTGGACGTCTTTCGGGAATTCTGGAGGTGCAAGATGTTCGATCCTGGAATTGGCTTGCTGTCTGCCCATTCATGGGATTTGGATGTCACTGGTAAATTTGGCCCGTCTCTAGTTGCCCTGTGAAGGTGGCTGTGAAAGCCTTCTGGAACCGCTGGTAGCGATTTTGATACAATTGAGTGAACCCTTCAAAGGGCAGTTAAAAGTCAACTACATTGGTGTGGGACTGGAGTCACATATAGACCAGACTGGATAAGGACGGCAGGCTTCCTTCTCCAATGGACATTAGTGAACCAGACAGGTTTTTACAACAATCTGAAACCTTCATGGTCACTTTTACAGATTTTTATTTCCAGATCTTTTTAAGCTAAGTTTCAGTTATCAAACTGCCACTGTGTGATTTGAACGCGTTCTCTGGATTATTAGTTTAGGAACAAAATCACTGTGTTACAGTATCATTAATGGGTGGAATAAGGTCCAATTTCCACAGCTCTGTCTTTAGTGTGGTTCCCAAATGGTCAGATAATTATTTACTGAGATTATCTGGTTGGGTCTGACAAGGGGAATTGTTAAGAATGCTGGACTTTGTAATATGGTTATTTTTTTTAAAAACTGTGATCTTTAATGCAGTGCAAAATGGGCATTGGGAGGAAACATGTGACCTCACACAAAATTTGCCCAGAGACAAGTGAGGGGTCTTGGTTATCATGAGAACAAGGAACCCAGATAAAAGACCCTTTTGAAAGCAAGGTTGTAACACCTAAAGGATAATGGATTTCGCTCTCAGATTGTAAACAAGGAGCCAGGGGCTCTAAAATGCAGATTTGAGTTGCAATTTATAACACCTGCAAACAAAGGAAGGCCCTGGTGGTTTTGCTATGGTCAGACTTATGGTCTCTGAGAATTATCAACGATAAGCAAGACTTTTGACCTGGATAAATTCAAGAGGCTTTCCTAGGCTGCAGGCTGAAAGGAAGAAATGAAGACCAGCAGTCAGCTGCGCAGCCTAAAGAGAGAGAGAGAGGTCAATGAGCTGTTTATGGGGAAACAGCTGCTCTCAGTTTACCGATACTGCAAAAGCTGCTAAGATTTGAACCTGATTCGAAGGCTCGAGGTTTGCGAAGGAGAAAATATCAACAGGGTCACCAGAGATTGCCTTATCAATGGAAATCCAGTTGAATGAGCTCGGAAATAGTGAGCAAAGAAGACTTTGGCTTTGTGAAGGACACTGGGAGTTCCAACCTGTTGCAGCTGGGAAGAGTTTGGGACTGTTGCAAAGATGCCTTTTCAATGCGAATACTGTGTAACATATAAATGTAGTATGGTGTTTTTGAGTGTGTTAATAAGTTAATGGTATTTAGTGCATTAGCTACCTACTAAGTATTGTTTAGTTAACGTTGATTTTCAGTTTACTTGTTTTAGTAAAAGTCTGAAAATGTGAAATCTTGTCCTGTAATTTTTTGATCAGTCACTGGGAAGTTCGTATCTTTTGTTTTAAGGTTAATGGTCTCTACTGAGGTTGGAACAGATTCGATCACTGCAGCAGTGTTGGGACGGGCAGGGCAGTGGGTTAGCAATCCTCTGGGCATAGTACGGTTACCTGAACATCTTGTTCACTTTAGGTCAAATTGGAGGGTGTGGAGCAGGATCTGTGCATGATCTAAGCTGTGGTATGAAGGGTTATGGAACTTATTTGGGTAGATCGAGTTAAGATGCAGATCAGCCATGATCTGAATAAATGAATGAATGATGGAACAGACTCGAGGGGCTGAATGGCCTTCTCTTGTTCCTAGATGAAGTGCTTTCAGATTGATTGTAAACGTGAGAGTTTCTCTGTTAAACCTTGAATTAGCTGATTGGAATGGAAATGGCCATTTCACAATGAGATGTACACTACAGTGGAATTTTTAAAATTTGTTCTTGGGATGTGGATGTCGCTAGCTAGGCTAACATTTCTTGCCCATCTCTAATTGCCCTTTAGAAGGTGGTGATGAGCTGCCTCCTTGAACCGCTGCAGTCCATGAGGTACAGGTACACCCACAGTGCTGTTAGGAAGGGAGTTCCAGGATTTTGACCCAGCGACAGTGAAGGAACGGCGATATAGTTCCAAGTCAGGATGGTGTGTGACTTGGAGGGGAACTTGCAGGTGGTGGTGTTCCCATGCGTCTGCTGCCCTTGTCTTTCTAGGTGGTAGAGGTTGCGGGTTTGGGAGGTCCTGTCGAAGGACGTTTAGTGAGTTGCTGCAGCACAGAGTGCCTTTCTTCATTTCTTGGGATATGGCAGTAACTCCATGGATCTCTTGTTTCCTGTAGATCGACATGGAGGGCGCGGAGCAGGACCAGGACCAGTGGATGATCTAACAGGCCTACGACTCTCTACGTGCTCTTCAAATGGAGGGACCATCTTCAATTTTAGACTGTGGTATTGACAGTGGAGTCAAGACACACGTGTGGGGAACGATGATTCTGACTCCAACCCCTTCCCCCACACCCTGCCCACACACACACCAGCTTCCTCTTCCTTACAGTGACTGAGATGTGAACTTCTCATGATGGACGACAAGCTTTCTCTTCTATATCGGAACTGGAGGAGGCCTTTCAGCCCCTCGAGCCTGTTCTGCCATTCAGTTTGATCATGGCTGATCTGCATTGTACCTCCAGCTACCCGCCTGGGGTTCCATAACCCTCAATATCCTTCTCCAACAAAAATCCATTGATCTCCGTTTTGAGATTTTCAGTTGACCTGCTCCTCCACCCCACCCCCAGCCTTTTTTGGGGGAGAAAGTTCCAGATTTCCACTGCTCTTTCCCATTGCTGCAGAAGCAGTGTTGCCTGGTTGAATCATTGTGCAGTGGGATTTTGCTGCCCTATCCTACTATTACCGAGGGAAATCTTGAGTCAGCGCTGATGCCTCTGGAACATGGTAGTGAGTTTCTTATCTCAGCTGTACAGTCAGGGGACGGGCAGGCAGAGAGCATGTACACTTTGCGTCATATAAAATTTACAGACTATTCAGCCCAACTGGTCCATGCTGATGTTTATGCTCCACACGAGCCTCCTGCCATCACTCTTCATCTTACCCCATCAACGTACCCTCTGTTCCTTTCCCCCTTATGAGCTTATCTAGTTTCTCTTAAGTGCACCTATACTATTCACCTCAACCACTACCTGTGGTAGCGAGTTCCACATTTTCACCAGGGAATTGATTTTCCTCAGACTCGCATGTGACCACTGACCCTGTCCTCACTCACCACATTACAGTACTGTATTTTCTTTCTGTCCTGCACAGTTGGTTGGGATGATTTCTGGTGAATTTTGTAATAAAATATTTTATTTTAAAGTCCTTTGCAACAGCTGTTTTGCTGTGTTTATTTTGTATTTAATCAGCATCAAATTCTCCCAGGGCAGGTACAGCACGGGGTTAGATAGAGAGTAAAGCTCCCTCTACACTGTCCAATCCATATTTCAATGTCAGTTAGACTCCTGTGTTGTTTCTTGTTCCACTTTATTCCCTGTTCCAGCAAGATTGACTGTTTAATTCCAGATAATTGCAGCTCTTCTCTTGGGTTCAACTTTCATCAAGATCCTTTCATGTCTTTTCCTCAGCATGGAATACTGAATTGAAGCTGGGACTGGAGACCTGGCCTGTGACCAATATTTATTATCCATCTCCAATTGCCCTTGAGAAGGTGGTGGTGAGCTGTCTTCTTGAACTGCTGCAGTCCATGGGGTGTAGGGACACCCACAGTGCTGTTCTGGAGGAAGTTCCAGGATTTTGACCCAGAGACAGTGAAGGAATGGTGACATATTCCCAAGTCAGGATGGTGTGTGATTTGGAGGGGAACTTGCAGGTGGTGGTTTTCCCATGCTGTCCTTGTCCTTCTAGGTGCTCGAGGTCGCGGATTTGGAAGGTGCTGTCGAAGAAGCCTTAGCAAGTTGCTGCAGTGCGTCATGTAGATGGTACACACTGTTGCCACCGTGTGCTGGTGGTGAAGGGAGTGAATGTTGAAGGTGGTGGATGGGGTGCCAATCAGGTGGGCTGCTTTGTGCTGGAGGGTGTCAAGTTTCTTGAGTGCTGTTGGAGCTGCAGCCATCCAGGCAAGTGGACAGTATTCCATCACATTCCTGACTTGTGCCTTGTAGATGGTGGACAGGCTTTGGGAAGTCAGGAGATGAGTTACCACAGAATTCCCAGCCTCTGATCTGCCCTTGTAGCCACACTATTTATGTGGCTGGTCCAGTTAATTTCTGGTCAGTGGTATCCCCCAGGTTGTTGATAGTGGGGATTCAACGATGATAATGCTGTTGAATCTGCACTGAGTGTGAAGAAGGGAGTTTGGTAAGTGAAGGAATTTTAAGGGTTAATCTCTCAAGACTAGTTCTTGTTTTGTTTACCTCTAGCAATTAATTGAAATTCCTGTTTCAGTTAAGAGGTAAGTTAGGTTTCTTGCAGTTTTAAACAGGGGTATACTAACACTCAGAGTAGCTATGACTAGTTAATTAGGTAGCTAGCTTAAACTGGTTTAGGAGCTGTAGCAGAGCTCTAGCAGAGCTGACACAGTATTGTTTTCCGAGTATAAATTCAGGGGACTCTCAGTGTTGCTTGTCTGCACTGAGTGCTGCTGGAGGGCGCAGAGTGTTAAGAAGGGAGTTTGATAATTGAGGGAGGTCGGTAAGGAGGGGAACTATAAATTAAGAAGAAAATTAATCTGAGTCCACAGAGTGTAAAGTGGGAGTTTGGTGCGTGAGGCAGGGGCTCCTTTCTTTCTTTCTTCTTTTTTCAGTCTTAAGTAGCTGCCTCTCTCTTCGGTACAGGGGAAGAAGTTGTTTGGTTAGTAACTGGTAAGTTAGTCTACTTCTCATTGTAATTAAAAGTTTTTAAAGTACGTAATGGCAGGTCAGCTCGGCCAAGTGGAATGTACGTCCTGCGGTATGTGGGAAGGCATGGACGTACCGCGTGTCCTAGACGAACACATCCGCAGGAAGTGAAACCGGCTGCAGAAGCTTGAGCTCTGCGAGGCATAGGATTCTGTGGATAGCACGTTTAGGGAGGTGGTCACACTGCAGGTTAGGAGTATGCAGGCAGAGAGGGAATGGGTGACCATCAGGCAGTCTAAGAGAACCAGGCAGGCAGTGCAGGAGTCCCCTGAGTATCTTCCTTGCTAATCAGTTTTCCATTTTTGGATACTGGTGAGGACGATGGTTCCTTGGGGGAGTGCAGCCAGAGCAAAGTCAATGGCACCATGGGTGGCTCAGCTAGACAGGAGGGGAGGAAGAAGAGTGCAAGAGCAATAGTGATAGGGGATTTGATAGCCAGGTACAAGGATGTCACGGAGCGGCTGCAGGTCAACCTTCTGGGGAAGGGTGAACAGCCAAAGGTCGAGGTCCACATTGGTGCCAATGACATAGGTAGGAAGAGGGATGAGGCCCTGAAAGCAGATTTTAGGGAGTAAGGAAGGAAATTAAAAAGCAGGACCTCCAAAACAGTAATCATAGCATTACTCCCAGTGCCATGTGCTAGTGAGCATGGGAATATGAGGAGATCGATTGAACACGTGGCTGGAGAATTGGTGTAGGAGCGAGGGCATCAGATTTCTGAGGCATTGGGATTAGTTCTGGGGCAGGTGGGACCTGTACAATAAAGGCTGGCTCAGGGGAGGTCGTGTCTTACTAATTTGATTGAGTTTTTTGAGGAAGTGACGAAGATGATTGATGAAGGAAGGGCAGTGGATGTTATCTATATGGACTTTAGTAAAGCCTTTGACAAGGTCCCGCATGGCAAAGGTGAAGTCACATGGAATCAGAGGTGAGCTGGCAAGATGGATACAGAACTGGCTCGGTCTTAGAAGACAGAGGGTAGCAGTGGATGGGTGCTTTTCTGAATGGAGGGATGTGACTAGTGATGTTCCGCAGGGATAAGTGCTGGGACCTTTGCTGTTTGTAGTATATATAAATGATTTGGAGGAAAATGTATCTGGTCTGATTAGTAAGTTTGCGGATGACAAAGGTTGGTGGAGTTGCGGACAGTGATGAGGATTGTCAGAGGATACAGCAGGATATAGATCGGTTGGAGACTTGGGCGGAGAAATGGCAGATGGAGTTTAATCCGGAAAAATACGAGGTAATGCATTTTGGAAGGTCTAATGCAGGTGGGAAGTATACAGTAAATGGCAGAACCCTTAGGAGTATTGACAGGCAGAGAGATCTGGGCGTACAGGTCCACAGGTCACTGAAAGTGGCAATGCAGGTGGATAAGGTAGTCAAGAAGGCAGACGGCATGTTTGCCTTCATCGGTCGGGGCATAGAGTATAAAAATTGGCAAGTCATGCTGCAGCTGTACAGAACTTTAGTTAGGCCACACTTAGAATATTGCGTGCAATTCTGGTCGCCACACTACCAGAAGGACGTGGAGGCTTTGGAGAGGGTACAGAAGAGGTTTATCGGACGTTGCCTGGTCTGGAGGGCATTAGCTATGAGGAGAGGTTGGATAAACTTGGATTGTTTTCACTGGAACGACGGAGGTGGAGGGGCGACATGATAGAGGTTTACAAAGTTATAAGCGGCATGGACAGATTGGATAGTCGGAAGCTTTTTCCCAGGATGGAAGAGTCAGTTACTAGGGGACATAGGTTTAAGGTGAGAGGGGCAAAGTTTAGAGGGGATGTGCGAGGCAAGTTCTTTACACAGAGGGTGGTGAGTGCCTGGAACATGTTGCCGGGGGAGGTGGTGGAAGCAGGTACCATAGAGACGTTTAAGAGGCATCTTGACAAATACATAAATAGGATGGGAATAGAGGGATACGGTCCCCGGAAGTGCAGAAGGTTTTAGTTTAGGCAGGGATCAAGATCGGCGCAGGCTTGGAGGGCCGAATGGCCTGTTCCTGTGCTGTACTGTTCTTTGTTCATAGTTTACTGCAACTGTAAATTCCTTCAAGGCACAAAAACCCCAAAAGTAATGGCAGTCAACCATGGATAACAAAGGAAGTTAAGGATTGTGTAAGATTCCAAGAAAAGGCATATAAAGTTGCCAGAAATAGTAGTAAACCTGAAGATTGGGAGGATTTTAGAATATAGCAAAGGAGGATGACGAAACTGATAAAGGGAGAATAGAATATGAATGTAAGCTAGCAAAAAATATAAAAACGGACTGTAAAAGTTTCTACAGGTACGTAAAAAGGAAACGTTTGGCTAAGACAAGTGTGGATTCATTACAGGCGGAATCAGAAGAATTTATAATGGGGAATAGAGAAAAGGCAGAGAAGCTAAATGATTACTTTGTGTCTGTCTTCACTGAGGAAGATACAAGAAATCTCCCAGAATTAGAGATCCAAGGGATTAGGGAGAATGAGGAATTGAAGGAAATTAGTAATAGTAAGAAAATTGTATTGGAGAAATTAATGGGGCTGAAGGTTGATAAGTCCCCAGGACCTAATATTCTACATCCCAGAGTTTTGAAAGAGGTAACGAAAGAGATAGTGGATGCATTGGTGATCATCTTCCAAAATTCTATAGATTCTGGAGCGGTTTCTGCAGAGTGGAAGGTTGCAAATGTGACCCCACTATTTAAGAAGGGAGAGAGAGAGAAAACTGGGAATTACAGACCTGTTAGCCTTACATCAGTTGTTGGGAAAATGCTTGAATCTATTCTAAAGGATGTGATAAATGGACACTTGGATAATAATGATCTGATTGGGCATAGTCAACGTGGATTTATGAATGGGAAATCATGTTTGACGAACCTGTTGGAGTTTTTTGAGCATGTTACTAACAGAATTGATAAAGGGGAGGGTGCAGAGTATTTCTTAAATAGTAGATTAGAAAGTGTAGATATACAAAGGGACCTGGGTGTCCTTGTCAATAAGTCATTGAAAGCTAACATTCAGGTGCAGCAAGCAATTAGGAAGGCTAATGGTATGTTAGTCTTTATTGCAAGAGGATTTGAGTATAGGAGCAGTGATGCCTTGCTTTAATTGTATAGAACCTTGGTCACACAGCGCTTGGAGTACTGTGTGCAGTTTTGGTCCCCTTACCTTAGGAAGGATATTATTACTATAGGTGAATGAAGGTTCACCAGACTTGTTCGTGGGATGACGGGACTGTCCTATGAAGAGAGACTGGGGAAACTGGGTCTGCATTCTCTAGTTTCAAAGAATGAGAGGTGATCTCATTGAAACCTACAAAATACTTAAAGCAATAGACAGGTTAGATGCAGCTAAGGTGTTTCCCCTGGTTGGGGAGTCTAGAACCAGGGGACACAATTTTAAAATAAGGGGGAAGTCACTTAGGTCAGAGATGAGGAGAAATTTCTTAATTCAAAGGATTGTGAATCTTTGGAATTCTGTACCCCAGAGGGCTGTGGAAGCTCAATCATTGAGTATGTTTAAAGCAGAGATGGACAGATTTCTAAATACAAATGATATAAGGATAGTGTGGGAAAAAGGCATTGAAGTGGATGATCAGCTGTGATTATATTGAATGGTGGGGCAGGCTCAATGCCTGAATGGCTTACTCCTGCTGCTATGTTTCTATGAATGTCTGAGGGGACGCTGCACTGTCAGAGGTGCTGTGCCTCTTGATGCTAAAGATTCCATGGCCACTATTTCATCACACTAAAAACAGATAACCTGCTCATTATCTCATTGCTGTGCACAAATTGGCTGCTGCATTTTCTACATTGTACAGTTCAGTTCATGTGCTGACCACTCACTTTACAGGTTATTGATACCCCCATCCCCAACACCACGAGATACGATGAACCTCCTGACCTTCAGCTTAATTCTGGGCTTAAATAACTTGTATGCCAAAAGCCTAGTTCTTCCTACCCAATCTATTTTTAAACAAGGTGCAAGAATTGCCGACAGATCCTGTCTATCCTTAGTTTTAAAATTCTCATCCTTGTTTTCAAATTCCTCCAAATCCCTCCCTCTGTAACTTCCTCCAGCCCTACAACTCTCCGACATCTCTGCACTTCTCTAATTCTGGCTTCTTGAGCATCCTCAATTTTAATCGCTCCACCATTGGCGGCCGTGCCTTCAGCTGCCTTGGGCCCTTAGCTCTGGAAATCCCTCCAATCACAATCCCCCCTCTCTTTTGCTCTCCTCTTTTAAGACACTCCTTAAAACTGACTTCTTTGACCAAGCTTGCGGTTACTTCTCTTAATATCTCAGGAAGATCTCAGATTCTGTCTGCATTAAATTAACTGATCAGAACTGAGGCAAGTGTAGGGCAGCTACAGTTGAGCTCAGTGGCCTGAGAATGGGAGGGGACAAACCAGCCAAGGTTCCTGATTCTAATTATTGCCAAGTTGGGAACCACATGTCTGTGGACGTCAGGCAAGAGTAGAATCCGGATTGGAAACAGGGATCAGGAACCGAGATTGGATTATGGATTGGAAACCAGAGCAGAAATGGGATCAGATTTCAGGTTAGAAAAAAACAAATTTGAAAAAGATCAGTATCCAGATAGGAAATAGCGTCAACAACTTACTTGGGGTTCTTTTGGGGTGAGTTCCAGATTTCCACTCCCCTTTGTGTGAAGAAGTGCTTCCTGACATCACCCCTGAACAGCCTGGCTTTAATTTTAATGTTCTGCCCCCTTGTTCCAGACTCCACCCACGCATCCTACCCCCGCCACCAGAGGAAATAGTTTCTCTCGATCGACCCTATCAACTCCTTTAATCACCTTAACCACCTCAATTAGGTCGCCCCTTAATCTTCTATTAAAGAATACAAACCGTGCCGATGAAACCTGTCCTCATTATTTAACCCTTTTAGCCCAGGTATCATTCTGGTGAATCAGAATTGCATGTCTGACTGAAGGTGACCCTGGAACTGAAGGGGCTGGTACCGGAGTGGGGTAGGGGGAAGTTGAACAGGAAGGGTAGCATCGCGATTACCCGTCAGCAGACCAAGCAGAAAGTCACCAGCAACCCCTCGTCCCCTACCCACAAACAACCGTCACATTCCAGCAGGAGGCAAAAAACAAACCAAAACTAAGCAACACAAGGGAAGTCATGTGGCTGCGGTGCCTGAAAGGGAAGTGGTTTTGGTAAGATATAAACAGCCTGACAGATGCAGATCCAACATCAACAGCACAAAGCTCCACAACTCCCTGGTGCTAGGGTGAAGGATGTCACGGAGCGGCTGCAGGACATTCTGAAGGGGGTGAACAGTCAGAGGTCGTGGTTCACATTGGTACCAACGACATAGGTAGAAAGAGGGGTGAGGTCCTGCAACAAGAATTTGGGGAGCTAGGTAGCAGATTAAAAAGCAGCACCTCAAAGGTTGTAATCTCTGGATTACTCCCGGTGCCACGTGCTAGTGAGTATAGGAATAGGAGGATAGAGCAGTTGAGTGCGTGGCTGAAGAGATGGTGCAGGAGGGAGGGCTTTAGTTACCTGGATCACTGGGTCTGTTGCTGGCAAAGGTGAGACCTGTACAGGTTGGACGGGTTGCACCTGAACTGGAACGGAACCAACATCCTTGCTGGGAAGTTTGCTAGTGCTGTTGCGGGGGGTTTAAACTAATTTGGCAGGGGGATGGGATACAGAGTGGAGGTATAGTAAGGGGTTATGCACAGTCAAATATAGAAGTGAAACTGAGTCAGTCTGGAAGGCAGAACAAATATAGACCTGTTAAGGCACAAGCGAATAATGCAAGGCTGGATTGCATCTATTTTAATGCAAGGCGTCTTACTAGTAAGGCAGATGAATTGAGGGCGTTGATTAACGCATGGGATTATCATATTGTTGCGATCACAGAGACATGGTTGAGGGAAGGGCAGGACTGGCAGCTCCTTATCCCAGGGTATAGAATCTTCAGTCGTGACAGGGGAAGGTGTAAAAGAGGAGGTGGCATTGCACTGTTGATCAAGGAGTCAATTACTGCAGTAAGGAGGGATGATATCTTAGAAGGTTTCTCAAATGAGGCCATATGGGTAGAACTTAAAAACAAAAAGGGGGCAATCACTTGGCTGGGAGTGTACTACAGGCCTCCAAACAGTCAGAGGGAGATAGAGGAGCAGATATGTAGGCAAATCTCAGAGAGGTGTAAAAATAATAGGGTAAGAATAGTAGGGGATTTCAACTTCTCCAATATTAGCTGGGTTAGTCTTAATGCAAAAGGCTTAAAGGGGCGGAATTCTTAAAGTGCATCCAGGAGAGCTTTTTGAGCCAGCACGTAGAAAGTCCCGCAAGAGAAGGGACAGTACTGGACCTAATCTTAGGGAATGAAGCTGGACAAGTGGTAGAAGTGTCAGTGGGGGAGCATTTTGGGGATAGTGACCATAACTCTGTAAGATTTAAAGTAGTTATGGAAAAGGACAAAGATGGACCAGAAATAAAGGTACTGAATTGGATTTCAATATGATAAAGCAGGATCTGGCCAAAGTGGACTGGGAGCAGCTACTTGTAGGAAAGTCTACATCAGACCAGTGGGAGTCCTTCAAAAAGGAAATAGTGAGAGTTCAGGGCCAACATGTTCCCATAAAGGTGAAGGGTAAAACTAACATGTCCTGGATGTCAAGGGATATAGAGGATTGGATAAGGGGAAAAAAAGGAGGCTTGTGACAGATTCAGAGCGCTGAAGACAGCGGAGGCACTTGAGGAGTAATGAAAGGGTACTTAAAAAAGTAATTAGGCGAGCAAAGAAGGGACATGAAATAACACTGGCGGGCAAGATAAAGGAAAATCCAAGGTGTTTTATAAATATATTAAGGGCAAGAAGATAACCAGGGAACAGGTAGGGACCAAAGTGGCAATCTGTGTATGAAGCCCGAGGACAGAGGTGAGGTTTTAAATGATTACTTTTCATCTGTGTTCGCTATGGAGAAGGACGATGTAGGTGCAGCGATCAGGGAGGGGGATTGTGATATACTTGAACAAATTAGCATAGAAAATGAGGGAATATCAGCTGTTTTAGCAGGCTTAAAAGTGGATAAATCCCCAGGCCCAGATGAGATGCATCCCAGGCTGTTATGTGAGGCAAGGGAGGAGATAGCAGGGGCTCTGACACAAATTTTCAAATCCTCTCTGGCCACGGGAGAGGTACTGGAGGACAGCGAATGTGGTACCATTATTCATGAAGGGCAGCAGGGATAAACCAGGTAATTACAGGCCAGTGAGTCAAACATCAGTGGCAGGGAAACTGTTGGAAAAAAGTCTGAGGGACAGGATTAATCTCCACTTGGAGAGGCAGGGATTAATCAAGGATAGTCAACATGGCTTTGTCAGGAAGAGATTGCGGAATTTTTCGAGGAGGTGACTAGATGTGTAAATGAAGGTAAAGCAGTTGATGTAGTCTACATGGACTTCAGTAAGGCTTTTGATAAGGTCCCACATGGGAGATTGCTTAAGAAAGTAAGAGCCCATGGGATCCAGGACAATTTGGCAAGTTCGATCCAAAATTGGCTTAGTGGCAGGAGGCAGAGGGTGATGGTCAAGGGTTGTTTTTGCGAGTGGAAGCTTGTGACCAGTGGTGTTACCGCAGGGATCGGGGACCCTTGCTGTTTGTAGTGCATATTAATGATTTAGATGTGAATATAGGAGGTATGATCAGTAAGTTTGCAGATGACACGAAAATTGGTGGTGTCGTAAATACTGAGGAGGAAAGCCTTAGATTACAGGACGATATAGATGGGCTGGTAAGATAGGCAGAGCAGTGGCAAATGGAATTTAATCCTGAGAAATGTGAGGTGATACATTTTGGGAGGAGTATCAAGGCAAGGGAATATACAATGGATGGTAGGACCTCAGGAAGTACAGAGGGACCTTGGTGTACTTGTCTATAGATCACTAAAGGCAGCAACACAGGTAGATAAGGTGGTTAAGAAGGCATATGGGATACTTGCCCTTATTAGCCGAGGCATAGAATATAGAGACATAGAGAGCAGGAGTAGGCCATTCGGCCCTTCGAGCCTGCTCCGTCATTCATTATGATCATAGCTGATCATCCAACTCAGTAGCCTGTTCCCACTTTTGCTCCAATAGAAACATAGAAGAGCAGGGAGGTTATGATGGAGCTGTATAAAACGCTAGTTAGGCCACAGCTGGAGTATTGTGTACAGTTCTGGTCACCACACTTTAGGAAGTATGTGATTGCACTGGAGAGGGTGCAGAGGAGATTCACCAGGATATTGCCTGGGCTGGAGCTTCTCAGCTATGAAGAGAGGCTGGATAGGCTAGGGTTGTTTTCCTTAGAGCAGAGAAGGCTGAGGGGGGACCTGATTGAGGTATACAAAATTAGGAGGGGCATTGATAGGATAGATAGGAAGAACCTTTTTCCCTTAGCGGAGGGTTCAATAACCAGGGGGCATAGTTTTAAGGTAAGGGGCAGAAGGTTTAGAGGGGATTTGAGGAAAACAATTTTCACCCCGAGGGTGGTTGGAATCTGGAACGCACTGCCTGAAGGGGTGGTAGAGGCAGGAACCCTCACAACATTGAAGAAGTATTTAGATGAGCACTTGAAACGCCATAGCATACAAGGCGACGGGCCAAGTGCTGGAAAATAGGATTAGAATAGATAGGTGCTTGATGGCTGGGACAGACATGATGGGCCGAAGGGCCTGTTTCTGTGCTGCATGACTATGACTCTAACTCAGACCTGCTACAGTCAGACTGCTCAATGACAGCCAAAACCGTCAGGAGCTCCTGGATTGGTGAGAATACGCTTTACACTTTTCTGTCTTTAAAATAAAAATGATAGAAAATGGGAACATTAAAATGTTATATATTTTCTGAATTAATAGTAGAAGCGTTCAAAATTAGGAAGTGTTTTAATGAAATAAATAAGGAGAGACTATTTCCATTCGACCCCTCGTGTTTGTGCTGGCTCTTTCGAAGTGCAATCCAGTTAGTCCCACTCCTGCACCCCCAACTCCCCCCACCCCCACTCTTTCTCCCTATCTGGGCAAATTTTTCTTTTTCAAGTATTTATCCAATTCCCTTTTAAAGGCAGCTATTAAATCTGTATCCTGCGCCCTGTGAGGGAGTGAATTCCAAATCCGAACCACTTGTTGCATGAAAAAGTTTTTCTTTGTGTTGTCTTTGGTTCTTTTGCCAATCACATTAATTCTGTTCTCTTGTTACTGAGCCTTCAACCACTGGAAACAGTGTCTCTTTATTTACTCTATTAAAACCCTTCATGATTTTGAACTTGTATTCAATCTCCTCTTTGCCTTCTTCTCTGAGGAGAACAATCCAGCTTCTCCAGTCTATCATTCTATGAATATACTGTTTGTTTATTTGCAAGGCTAACACTTGTGTTTGGCTTCAGCACAGTAACTGGATTTCAATAATGATTCCCACAGCAAAGGCCGTGAGCCCCAATCAGACGCTGTGTAAATACAACTACTGGGCTTTATTATTTCATCACTGCTGCTCCAAGAGGTCAAAATATACTTAAGGGGACAAACAGAGTACAAGATAACCTCCTCCACATCTGGGAGTGTTTGATGGGGACAGTGTAGAGGGAGCTTTACTCTGTATCTAACCCCGTTTTTTTTTTTTCTTTTAGGGGGCCTTTATCCCTCAGGCCCCCTTTATGTACATATTTACAGTTTTAAAATAACTTTATTAAAACAGATAAATAAACAAAAAACTCA
Organism: Heterodontus francisci; assembly: GCF_036365525.1. Classification (NCBI taxonomy): domain Eukaryota; kingdom Metazoa; phylum Chordata; class Chondrichthyes; order Heterodontiformes; family Heterodontidae; genus Heterodontus; species Heterodontus francisci. The sequence continues at coordinate 6,108,082 of NC_090376.1, forward strand.
AATTAAAATGCCATTCTCGGCGTCGACGATGCACTCCAGTCCCTGCGGTGCCCACCGGTCGCGGAAGGCCTCAAGCGTACCGGCTGACACCGCATGCTCCTTTTCCAGGGACACCCGGGCGCGAACGTAACCGCGGAAGAGGGGCAGGCAATCGGGGAGGACGGACCCCCTGACGGCCCGCAACCTGGACCTGTGAATTGCCACCTTGGCCAGGCCCAGGAGCAGACCGACGAGGAGATCCTCCTCCCGGCCCGAGCCCCTCCGCACCGGGTGCCCAAAGATCAGGAGCGTGGGACTGAAGTGCAGCCAGAACTTGAGGAGCAGCCCCTTCAGATACTCAAATAGGGGCTGCAACCTCGCACACTCCATATAAATGTGGAACACGGACTCGTCCAGGCCGCAGAAAGTACAGCTGGCCTGGGAGTCCGTGAACCTACTTAAAAGCCTATTGCACGGGACTGCTCTGTGCAGCACCCTCCACCCCAGGTCCCCGATGTAAAGGGGGAAGACTCCCGCGTAGAGAGACCTCCATCGGGGTTTCCCCTCGCCGCCAGATGGCAACGCGGACCGCCAGGGCGTGTCCGGCCGGCTGACGAGGGCGAGGAAGTGGAGAGTGTGCAGGAGCAGCCCGTACAGGAAACCCCTCCGCGCCGATTGGAATGGCACGGAGGGCATTTCCGAGAGGCGGCTCGGGTTGAGCGGGACCAGCTCCCGAGGAGGGTTTCGGGGCCTGGGTCCGATGAGCAGTTCCGGCCGAGCGGGGGTCAGCTCGGCCAGGATCGCTCCGCACTCCCGAGCCCCCTCGCCACCCGCAGTGAGGGGCGTCCCGGGGGTTCCGGCTACTCCTCCGCCCGCCGGACCGTCCCCGGAGTCGGCCGCCCGGACAGCCGAGGCGCTCTCCTCCGCCGGCGGGGGAGCGCCCTGACTGGAGGCGACCATGTTCCAGACTCGGAAAAGATCCCGGTAAAAGACAGGCAACTCCCTCAGAGAGGCGCGGCTAACGGACTCCACCGGGAGCTGCGTGTCGTCTTGAAGGCAGTGACACTGGCGGAAAAAATACGTCGCCAGCGCACACCATCTGGGAGGACGCTCGACGTACAGGTATCTCTGCAGGGTCCGAAGGCGGAGAGTCGCAGCCTGGGTGCGGACGCACACCAGCGACTGACCGCCCTCCTCGATCGGGAGACTCAGGACCGCGGCAGAGACCCAGTGTTTCCTCTTGCCCCAGAAGAAATCGACGAGTTTCTTCTGGATCTTGGTGGCAAATACAGGGGGCGGGGCCAAAGTGACCAACCGGTACCACAGCATGGAGGCCACCAGTTGGTTTATGACCAACGCTCGGCCCCTGTAGGAAAGCACTCGGAGCAGTCCTGTCCAGCGCCCCAGCCGAGCGGTGACTTTCGCCTCCAACTCCTGCCAGTTTGCCGGCCAGGCTTCCTCAGCGGGGCTAAGGTGGACTCCCAGATAGAGGAGGTGCGTGGTGCTCCACGCAAAAGGTGTCATCTCCTCCGGCAGGGAGTCCACCCGCCACTGACCAACCAGGAGTCCGGAACATTTCTCCCAATTGATCCTCGCGGAGGACGCGGCAGAAAAGGTCTGCTGGCAGTCGCGCATCCTCCGCAAGTCAACGGGATCTGTGATTGCGAGGAGCACGTCGTCGGCGTAAGCCGAGAGGACGACCCGCATGGCCGGCTCGCGCAGAGCCAATCCCGTCAACCTCCTGCGAAGCAGGCACAGGAAGGGCTCCACGCAGATGGTATACAATTGGCCGGACATGGGGCACCCCTGACGCACTCCTCTCCCAAATCGAAGGGGTGCCGTCAAGGACCCGTTAACTTTGACTAGACACTCTGCGGCGGCGTATAAAAGTCGGACCCGGGCCACGAAATGCGGCCCGAGTCCGAAAGCGCGCAGAGTCCCGAAAAGGTAATCGTGATCCACCCTGTCGAACGCCTTCTCCTGATCAAGGGAGAGAAAGGCGACCGACTGACCAGTCCTCTGGGAAAGATGGATCAGGTCCCGGACCAGGTGGATGTTGTCCTGGATGGACCGGCCCGGGACCGTGTAGGACTGGTCGGGGTGGATCATGTGGGCCAGCACGGAGCCCAGGCGGGTAGACATAGCCCGGGCAAAGATCTTATAATCCGTGCTGAGGAGGGAGACCGGACGCCAGTTTTTAAGCAGGCGGAGATCGCCCCTCTTCGGCAGCAGGACGATGACCGCCCTGCGCCACGAGAGGGGCATCTCCCCGGTCGCCAGGCTTTCCCCCAGGACCCGCGCGTAATCGTCCCCCAGGACGTCCCAGAACGCCCTGAGGAACTCCACGGTCAACCCATCCAGCCCTGGGGATTTGCCCCTCGAGAGCTGGTGGAGGGCGCCAGTCAGCTCCGCCAACGTGAGCGGAGCCTCCAATCCTTCGGCGCCCTCCGGGCTGACCTGCGGCAGGTCCTCCCACAAAACTCTGCGCGCATCCTCGCTGGACGGATCCGGAGAGAACAACGCACTGTAATACGTCCGGACCAGGAGGCCCATTCCCTCCGGATCCGTGATGGAGGATCCGTCGTCGGCCAGCAGCTCGACGAGCTGCTTACGGACCCCCCGCCATTTTTCCAGCGAGTAGAAGAAGGGTGAGGCGCGATCCAAATCTTGCAGGATCTGGATCCGCGACCTCACGTACGCGCCTCGGGACCCTATGAGCTGCAGGTTCCTCAGCGCGCCCTTCTTCTCTTTGTACGCCTACCACAGGGCCGGGTCCGCGACGGCATGACCGAGGCGGGATTCCAAGTCGAGCACCTCCCTCTCAAGGCGCCCGATCTCGGCTTCCCGCCTTTTGGTCGACCCCTTCGCGTACTCCTGACAGAAGACGCGGATGTGAGTCTTGCCCACATCCCACCATAGCCTCAAGGAGGGGAAGCCCCCCTGCTTCCTTCTCCAGTCGGCCCAGAATCGACAGAACGAGTCCCGAAATCGCACGTCCTCCAGCAGCCGGTTGTTAAAGTGCCAGTACGCGGACCCCGCCCGCGTGCGGAGCGGAGTGAACTCCGCCCACACCAGGCGGTGGTCCGAGCACGGCACCAGCCGCATGGAGGCCGCCGAAACGCGGGAGACGTACGCCTGCGAAATGTAGAGGCGGTCGATTCGCGACCCCCCTCCTCCAGACCTCCACGTGAAGGCGCTGGAGTCGGGATGGAGATTCCGCCAGACGTCCACCAAGTTAAGGGAGCTGATCAGTCCCCTCAACTTCTCCACCGACGCTTGGCCGCGCTGGGGACCGGAGCGATCCCCCACCTCGAGGGTGCAGTTAAAATCCCCCCCGAGGATGATGCACTCGCCGCTATCGATGGAGCTCAAGAGAGCGGACACTTCTTCAAAGAAGCGCGCTTGCAAAGCGCCGGGCCTGGGCGCGTACACGTTCACAAAGTGGAGCGGCACGCTACCCAGGCGAACGGCGAGGTGGAGCAAGCGGCCCGGCACTAGCTCCTTGACCCCCAAGATCTCCGGCTGAAAAGTCGGGGCCAACAAGATAGCCACCCCACTAGAAATCGGGGTGAGGTGACTCATGTAGACCCCACCCTGCCACTCCAGGAGCCAGGTGGCTTCGTCTCCCGGAACGGTGTGGGTTTCCTGCAGAAAGCTCACCGCGTATCTCCCTTCCCTAAGGACTGAGAGATTGTGAAATCTGCGGTGAGCCCCTCTGCTGCCGTTGATGTTGAGGCTGGCTATGGTTATCTTCATGTCAAAGGTACTTAAAACCCGTCACCAACAGCTCACTGTGAGGAGGGAGTGGAAGTGCACCTGGCCCTCCACTCCCCCAGCAACCCATTGAGGAACACATTAAAACGGCGCCTCTCAACCAGTTTCACGTCCGCGCGCTTGCCCGCTATCTTAAGGGCGGCACGGACGGACTGGATGATCAGCGCCAGATTCGACCAACGGTCGAGGGCCAGCTGAACTTTATTGCGGCAACCCCTGCAAGCCGCGAGGAAATCCCGGAGTTCCGCCGTGGGGATGAGAGGAGATTCGGTGGGAGGCACGAGGGACTCCACCACCTCACTGGCGATGGAATCAAGATCATCCTCCGTGCCCCGCACCGAATCCCCATCCTCCTCCGGGTCGTCACCGCCAGCGGCCAACACATCCACCACACACTGTGGGGCGGACGTCCCGGCCGCGCCAGCTGGTCCCGCCTCCGTCACGATCCCACCCCCAGGATCGATGGCGGAGGAGTCCTCTCTGGGTTCTATTGTGAAACTGGAGCCTGTAGGCACCAGCGGTTCAGGACCCCCCTCCACCTCCATCCCCAGGCCAATGACTGGTCCAGGGGAGACAGAAGTTCCGGACTCCGGGAAACCAGCCGGAGCCGAGACTGGAGGCGGCGAGAGGAGGCCATCTCCCGCTCCGCCAGCACCCACAGGCCCAGCAGATGGGGCAGCATTCTCAGTTATAACTGGGTCGGGTGTCTCCTGGTTGGTGGTGGACTCCGGCTGGGAGGCCCGACCCTCTGGGGCCTCGCCCTCCCCTTCATTCAGGACACCCGACCCAGTAGCAGTGGCAGAATGGGCGGCTTCCCCAGGCTCCCCCACCACAAGCAGGGCCCCACTTACTCCTTCAGTAGGGGCCTCATGTACCGGGGCCATCCCCTCCCCTCCATCCTGAGGAATAGGGAGCACCTGCCCGGACTTTGCAGCCTTGGTGGTGGCGGTAGGGGAAACCTGGGGACCCGAAACAGGAGACAGCTCCCCTCCAACAGATGGGCCCTGCGCCTCAGGGCCCCTTGTTACCTCTGTGGAGGGGTGCCTTCTCCTCTTTTTCCCAGTTGTGTGCGGAGGCTCAGAGACCTCCATATCATCAGAGGCCTCCACCTCCACACTCTCCTTTTTTTTATTCACCCTGGGCCTGAGCCCAGCCCTGGGGCAAGTTGACTTCCCGAGATCGGGCCTTGGGCTGAGCTCAGGCTCGGGTAGTGTCACGATATCCAGGGGACGCGCCTCTCGATGTTTATTTCTCCTCCGCGCCTTCCTTCCACTTGGACGGTCACCCCCCTCCCTGCCGGAGGCCGTGAAAACCACAGCCTCCGGTACCGACTGAATGGTATCTGGTGGTGGTGTAGTGGGGGTGGGAGGAGGTGCAGCGTCGCCACCCTGGGCCGCTGAGTTGGAGTTGGCAGCCGGGAGGTTGGGGCAGTTCTTACGAACATGCCCCACCCCCTTACAGACATGGCACCGCACCCCGTCCAAGGTCCAGAAGACGCGGTAGGCCGTCCCCTGGAATTCTACATTGAAGTGGCCCTCTGTCACCTCCTCCCGCGCCAGCAGCATGAATAACTGGCGGCGGAAGGAGTAGACGTGTCGGAGGCTGTTCTCCCGAAGACCGAGCGGGACTGGGGTGAGCCCCGTCTTTACCTCCCCCAGATGGTGCAGGTGGGGAAGGAGGAGCTCACCAGGGATGAAGGGCGGGACATTGGATAAAACGAGCCTTTGCGCAGTGGCCTCCAGGGGGTCCACTGGCAGAAAGGTCCCGCCCACGGTGAGCCCCTTGCTCAGAGCCAGGGACACCACCCGCTCGGTCTTCAGGAAAAACACTGCCTTCCCGTACATTTTAGAGGCTGCAACAATGGCCGAAGGGCCGACAACCTCGGCCATTGCTTTCACGCATGCCTCTATAGTCATGTTCGGGTGGACGTAACTCTTGACCCCATGCTTCGTTGTTAATAAAGCAAACGGTGACGGGGCAACAGGTGCAGCTGCAGCAGCCGCAGCAGCATATGAACGGGAAGGCCCCGCCACCGGCGAAGAGGGGCTTGCCATGGGGTCTAAGAGCCACGTCCACCCCCAAGAAACAAAACAAATTTACACAATTTTTTTTAAAAAAGCAAACTTTAAACAAGGTGGAGTGGGAGTAGAGGAGGATGGGGTAGGATGGTAAAGGAAATGGGGAGGATAGGTGACTGAGGCGACTGAGTGGAGGAAGGGAGAGAAAGGCTGAAAAGGATGTTTGATCCAACTGCCAGTTGGAGCACCTTTATAACAATTAGTCCAAAACTGTTTGTTGTCTTCCAGTTGGGGGAGGCTTCTTCGCCCGGGACGGCTGGAGCCGCCCGGTACTCTCCTCTTCTGATTTTAACAAGACAGTCTTCACCCGGGCAACTCCAGCTGTCCCGAGCAGGCAGTTGGGGTGGGGAGGGAGCTCCCTGTGTGCAAACACCAATACAAATACAGGGGCCCCTACTGAATTTGGCTGCCCCACCCCTGAGTCTTCAGGCCTCTTCTCCCTCCCCCAAACAGTTTAAACTTCAGAGTCTTTCAGGTGCCCTGACACCCACCTTTCCAGAAAAATTGCAGCCTTCCTTGATGGTTTCCCTCCACTCTGTATTCACCTTTCTCCAGTCTCTCTCCCCAGTTGCTGCAGTCTCCACTCTCCACTCTGTTTTCACCTTTCTCCAGTTGCTGCAGTTTCCAGTCTCCACTCTCCTCTCCCCAGTTGCTGCAGTCTCCACTCTCCACTCTGCAATTGCTGCAACACAGGTGCAGCTGCTCCCCCTGATTGCTGGCAGGAAGTGCTCCAAATTGACCAGCCAATCCCAGTGCTGTACCTGTCCTGGGAGTGTTTGATGGGGACAGTGTAGAGGGAGCTTTACTCTGTATCTAACCCCGTGCTGTACCTGTCCTGGGAGTGTTTGATGGGGACAGTGTAGAGGGAGCTTTACTCTGTATCTAACCCCGTGCTGTACCTGTCCTGGGAGTGTTTGATTGGGACAGTGTAGAGGGAGCTTTACTCTGTATCTAACCCCGTGCTGTACCTGTCCTGGGAGTGTTTGATGGGGACAGTGTAGAGGGAGCTTTACTCTGTATCTAACCCCGTGCTGTACCTGTCCTGGGAGTGTTTGGGACACAGTATCTGAGTAATCTGAGACATGATGTTTGGAGAGTAAAGCAAATTTGGGAGGAACAGATGACTTTGGAGTTTCCAAAGTTCTCCACCACTGGGAGTTTTCCTCACCTCATGTTTGGGTCTGTTTTAGTACCAATGACATAGGTAGAAAGAGGGATGAAGTCCTGCAACAAGAATTTAAGGAGCTAGGTAGCAGATTAAAAAGCAGGACCTCAAAGGTTGTAATCTCCGGATTACTTCCGGTGCCACGTGCTAGTGAGTATAGTAATAGGAGGATAGAGCAGCTGAATGTGTGGCTGAAGAGATGGTGCAGGAGGGAGGGCTTTAGTTTCCTGGATCACTCAGTCTGTTTCTGGTGAAGGTGGGACCTGGACAGGTTGGATGGGTTGCACCCGAACCAGAACGGGACCAACATCCTTGCTGGGAGGTTTGCTAGTGATGTTGTGGGGGGGGTGGGGGGGGGGGGGGTTTAAACTAATTTGTCAGGGGAATGGGATACAGAGTGGAGGTACAGTAGGGGGTGATGCACAGTCAAATATAGAAGAGAAACTGAGTCAGTCTGGAAGGCAGAGCAAATATAGACCTGTTAAGGCACAAGTGAAAAATGCAAGGCTGGATTGTATCTATTTTAATGCAGGGAGTCTTACTAGTAAGGCAGATGAATTGAGGGCGTTGATTAGCACCTGGGAATATGATATTGTTGCTACAACAGAAACATGGTTGAACAAAGAACAGTACAGCACAGGAACAGGCCATTCGGCCCTCCAAGCCTGCGTCGATCTTGATGCCTGCCTAAACTAACACCTTCTGCACTTCCGGGGCCCATATCCCTCTATTCCCTTCCTATTCATGTATTTGTCAAGATGTCTCTTAATCGTCGCTATCGTATCTGCTTCCACCACCTCCCCTGGCAGCAAGTTCCAGGCACTCACCACCCTCTGTGTAAAAAACTTGCCTCGCACATCCCCTCTAAACTTTGCCCCTCGCACCTTCAACCTATGTCCCCTAGTAACTGACTCTTCCACCCTGGGAAAAAGCTTCTGACTATCCACTCTGTCCATGCCGCTCATAACTTTGTAAACCTCTATCATGTCGCCCCTCCACCTCTGTCGTTCCAGTGAAAACAATCCGAGTTTCTCCAACCTCTCCTCATAGCTAATGCCCTCCAGACCAGGCAACATCCTGGTAAACCTCCTCTGTACCCTCTCCAAAGCCTCCACGTCCTTCTGGTAGTGTGGCGACCAGAATTGCACGCAATATTCTAAGTGTGGCCTAACTAAGGCTCTGCACAGCTGCAACATGACTTGTCAATTTTTATACTCTATGCCCCGACCGATGAAGGCAAGCATGCCGTATGCCTTCTTGACTACCTTATCCACCTGCGTTGCCACTTTCAGCGACCTGTGGACCTGTACGCCCAGATCTCTCTGCCTGTCGATACTCTTAAGGGTTCTGTCATTTACTGTATACCTCCCACCTGCATTGGACCTTCCAAAATACATTATCTCACATTTGTCCGGATTAAACTCCATCTGCCATTTCTTCGCCCAAGTCTCCAACCGATCTATATCTTACTGTGTCCTCTGACAATCCTCATCATTATCCACAACTCCACCAACCTTTGTGTTGTCTGCAAACTTACTAATCAGACCAGCTACATTTTCCTCCAAATCATTTATATATACTACAAACAGCAAAGGTCCCAGCACTGATCCCTGCGGAACACCACTAGTCACATCCCTCCATTCAGAAAAACACCCATCCACTGTTACCCTCTGTCTTCTGTGACTGAGCCAGTTCTGTATCCATCTTGCCAGCTCACCTCTGATCCCGTGATTCACCTTTTGCACCAGTCTGCCATACGAGACCTTGTCAAAGGCTCATATAGAGCTCATAAAGTCCATATAGATAACATCCACCGCCCTTCCCTCATCAATCATCTTCGTCACTTCCTCAAAAAACTCAATCAAATTAGTAAAACACGACCTTCCCTTCACAAAACCATGCTGCCTCTCACTAATAAATTCGTTTGTTTCCAAATGGGAGTAAATCCTGTCCCGAAGAATCCTCTCTAATAATTTCCCTACCACTGACGTAAGGCTCACCGGCCTATAATTTCCTGGATTATCCTTACCACCCTTCTTAAACAAAGGAACAACATTGGCTATTCTCCAGTCCTCTGGGACCTCACGTGTTGCCAATGAGGATGCAAAGATTTCTGTCAAGGCCCCAGCAATTTCTTCCCTTGCCTTCCTCAGTATTCTAGGGTAGATCCCATCAGGCCCTGGGAACTTATCTACCTTAATGCTTTGCAAGACACCCAACACCTCCTTTTTGATAATGAGATGACTGAGACTATCTGCACTACCTTCCCTAGGCTCATCATCCACCAAGTCCTTCTCCTTGGTGAATACTGATGCAAAGTACTCATTTAGCACCACACCCATTTCCTCTGGCTCCACGCATAGATTCCCATCTCTGTCCTTGAGTGGGTCAACCCTTTCCCTGGTTACCCTCTTGCTCTTTATATATGTATAAAAAGCCTTGGGATTTTCCTTAATCCTGTTTGCCAATGACTTTTCATGACCCCTTTTAGCCCTCCTAACTCCTTTCTTAAGTTCCTTCCTACTGTCTTTATATTCCTCAAGTGCTTCATCTGTTCCTAGCCTTCCAGCCCTTACAAATGCTTCCTTTTTCTTTTTGACGAGGCTCACAATATCCCGTGTTATCCAAGCTTCCTGAAACTTCCCAAACTTGTCTTTCTTCCTCACAGGAACAGGCTGGTCCTGGATTCTAATCAGCTGATGTTTGAAAGACTCCCACATGTCATTTTGATTTACCCTCAAATAGCCACCCCCAATCTAAATTCTTCAGTTCCTGCCTGTGTAGATAAGGTAAGGCTTTTTCTATTTCTCTTTATTTTTTTTATTAGTTGGTTAAAAACTTTTCGTTCCTTTTTCATTTAACTAAGTTTAAACTTAAGATTAAAAATGGCAGGAGATCTCAGACCCATGACATGCTCCTCTTGCTCAATGTGGGAGCTCAGGGACATGGCTGATGTCCCTGACTCCTTCACGTGCAGGAAGTGTGTCCAGCTGCAGCTCTTGTTAGACCGCATGACGGCTTTGGAGCTGCAGATGGACTCACTTTGGAGCATCCGCGATGCTGAGGAGGTCGTGGATAGCACGTTTAGCGAATTGGTCACACCGCAGATTAGGATTGCTGAGGGAGAAAGGGAATGGGTGACCAAAAGGCAGAGAAAGAGCAGGAAGGCAGCGCAGGTGTCCCCTGCGGTCATCTCCCTCCACAACAGGTATACCATTTTGGATACTGTTGAGGGAGATGGCTCACCAGGGGAAGGCAGCAGTAGCCAGGTTCATGGCATCGTGGCTGGCTCTGCTGTTCAGAAGGGCGGGGAAAAGAGTGGAAGGGCTATAGTCATAGGGGATTCGATTGTAAGGGGAGTAGATAGGCGGTTCTGTGGTGGAAAACGAGACTCCCGAATGGTATGTTGCCTCCCAGGTGCACGGGTCAGGGATGTCTCAGATCGACTGCAGAGCATTCTAAAGGGGGAGGGTGAACAGCCAGTTGTCGTTGTGCACATGGGCACCAATGATGTAGGTAAAAAATGGGATGAGGTCCTACAAGCAGAATTTAGGGAGTTAGGAGCCAAGTTAAAAAGTAGGACCTCAGAGGTAGTAATCTCAGGATTGCTACCAGTGCCAAGTGATAGTCAGAGTAGAAATGAAAGAATAGTCAGGATGAATGCATGGCTTGAGAGATGGTGCAGGAGGGAGGGGTTCAGACTTTTGGGACATTGGTACCGGTTCTGGGGGAGGTGGGACTATTACAAATTGGATGGTCTACACCTGGGCCGGACTGGAACCAATGTCCTTGGGGGTGCTTTTGCGAACGCTGTTGGGGAGGGTTTAAACTAATGTGGCAGAGGGATGGGAACCAAATGAGGTCAGTGGAGAGTAAGGAGGTAGTAACTAAAGCCTGTAAGGAACTAGATAATGAAGTCAGCATGACTAAGGGAAAGAGTAGGCAGGGAGCAGATGATGAAAGCAAAGGGACTGGTGGTCTGAGGTGTATTTGTTTTAATGCAAGAAGTGTAGTAGGTAAGGCAGATGAACTTAGGGCTTGGATTAGTACCTGGGAGTATGATGTTATTGCTATTACTGAGACTTGGTTAAGGGAAGGGCATGATTGGCAACTAAATATCCCAGGATACCGATGCTTCAGGCGGGATAGAGAGGGAGGTAAAAGGGGTGGAGGAGTTGCATTACTGGTCAAAGAGGATATCACAGCTGTGGTGAAGGAGGGCACTATGGAGGACTCGAGCAGTGAGGCAATATGGACAGAACTCAGAAATAGGAAGGGTGCGGTAACAATGTTGGGGCTGTACTACAGGCCTCCCAACTGCGAGCGTGAGATAGAGGCACAGATTATGGAAAGATGTAGGAGCAACAGGGCGGTGGTGATAGGAGATTTTAATTTTCCCAACATTGACTGGGATTCACTTAGTGTTAGAGGTCCAGATGGAGCAGAATTTGTAAGGAGCATCCAGGAGGGTTTTCTCGAGCAGTATGTAAATAGTCCAACTCGGGAAGGGGCCACACTGGACCTGGTGTTGGGGAATGAGCCGGGCCAGGTGGTTGACGTTTCAGTAGGGGACTACTTTGGGAATAGTGATCACAATTCCGTAAGTTTTAGAATACTCATGGACAAAGACGAGAGTGGTCCCAAAGGAAGAGTGCTAAATTGGGGGAAGGCCAACTATACCAAAATTCGGCAGGAGCTGGGGAATGTAGATTGGGAGCAGCTGTTTGAAGGTAAATCCACATTTGATATGTGGGAGGCTTTTAAAGAGAGGTTGATTAGCGTGCAGGAGAGACATGTTCCTGTGAAAATGAGGGGCAGAAATGGCAAGATTAGGGAACCATGGATGACAGGTGAAATTGTGAGACTAGCTAAGAGGAAAAAGGAAGCATACATAAGGTCTAGGCGGCTGAAGAAAGACGAAGCTTTGAAAGAATATCGGGATTGTAGGCGCAATCTGAAACGGGGAATTAAGAGGGCTAAAAGGGGTCATGAAATATCTTTAGCAAACAGGGTTAAGGAAAATCCCAAAGCCTTTTCTTCATATATAAGGAGCAAGAGGGTAACTAGAGAAAGGATTGGCCCACTCAAGGACAAAGGAAGAAAGTTATGCGTGGAGTCAGAGAAAATGGGTGAGATTCTAAACGAGTACTTTGCATCGGTATTCACTGAGGAGAGGGACATGACGGATGTTGAGGTTAGGGATAGATGTTTGATTACTCTTGGTCAAGTCGGCATAAGGAGGGAGGAAGTGTTGGGTATTCTAAAAGGCATTAAGGTGGACAAGTCCCCAGGTCCGGATGGGATCTATCCCAGGTTACTGAGGGAAGCGAGAGAGGAAATAGCTGGGGCCTTAACAGATATCTTTGCAGCATCCTTAAACACGGGTGAGGTCCCGGAGGACTGGAGAATTGCTAATGTTGTCCCCTTGTTTAAGAAGGGTAGCAGGGATAATCCAGGTAATTATAGACCGGTGAGCCTGACGTCAGTGGTAGGGAAGCTGCTGGAGAAGATACTGAGGGATAGGATCTATTCCCATTTGGAAGAAAATGGGCTTATCAGTGATAGGCAACATGGTTTTGTGCAGGGAAGGTCATGTCTTACCAACTTAATAGAATTCTTTGAGTAAGTGACAAAGTTGATTGATGAGGGAAGGGCTGTAGATGTCGTATACATGGACTTCAGTAAGGCGTTTGATAAGGTTCCCCATGGTAGGCTGATGGAGAAAGTGAAGGCGCATGGGGCCCAAGGTATACTAGCTAGATGGATAAAGAACTGGCTGGGCAACAGGAGACAGAGAGTAGCAGTGGAAGGGAGTTTCTCAAAATGGAGATGTGTGACCAGTGGTGTTCCACAGGGATCCGTGCTGGGACCACTGTTGTTTGTGATATACATAAATGATTTGGAGGAAAGTATAGGTGGTCTGATTAGCAAGTTTGCAGATGACACTAAGATTGGTGGAGTAGCAGATAGTGAAGGGGACTGTCAGAGAATACAGCAGAATATAGATAGACTGGAGAGTTGGGCAGAAAAATGGCAGATGGAGTTCAATCAGGGCAAATGCGAGGTGATGCATTTTGGAAGATCCAATTCAAGAGTGAACTATACAGTAAATGCAAAAGTCCTGGGGAAAATTGATGTACAGAGAGATTTGGGTGTTCAGGTCCATTGTTCCCTGAAGGTGGCAACACAGGTCAATAGAGTGGTCAAGAAGGCATACGGCATGCTTTCCTTCATCGGACGGGGTATTGAGTACAAGAGTTGGCAGGTCATGTTACAGTTGTATAGGACTTTGGTTTGGCCACATTTGGAATACTGCGTGCAGTTCTGGTCGCCACATTACCAAAAGGATGTAGATGCTTTGGAGAGGGTGCAGAGGAGGTTCACCAGGATGTTGCCTGGTATGGAGGGCGCTAGCTATGAAGAGAGGTTGAGTAGATTAGGATTATTTTCATTAGAAAGACGGAGGTTGAGGGGGGACCTGATTGAGGTGTACAAAATCATGAGAGGTATAGACAGGGTGGATAGCAAGAAGCTTTTTCCCAGAGTGGGGGATTCAATTACAAGGGGACACGAGTTCAAAGTGAAAGGGGAAAAGTTTAGGGGGGATATGCGTGGAAAGTTCTTTACTCAGAGGGTAGTGGGTGCCTGGAACGCGTTGCCAGTGGAGGTGGTAGACGCGGGCACGATAGCGTCTTTTAAGATGTATCTCGACAGATACATGAATGGGCAGGAAGTAAAGAGATACAGACCCTTAGAAAATAGGCGACAGGTTTAGATAGAGGATTTGGATCGGCATAGGCTTGGAGGGCCGAAGGGCCTGTTCCTGTGCTGTAATTTTCTTTGTTCTTTATTCTTTGTTCTAATATTGTTATAATTAGCCTTCCCCCAATTTAGCTCCTTCACCCGAGGACTACTCTTATCCTTATCCACAAGTACCTTAAAACTTATGGAATTATGGTCACTGCTCCCGAAGTGATCCCCCACTGAAACTTCGACCACCTGGCCGGGCTCATTCCCCAATACCAGGTCCAGAATGGCCCCATCCCTAGTTGGACTATCTGCATACTGTTTCAAGAAGCCCTCCTGGATGCTCCTCACAAATTCTGCCCCATCCAAGCCCCTAGCACTAAGTGAGTCCCAGTCAATATCGGGGAAGTTAAAATCACCCACCACCACAACCCTGTTACCTTTACATCTTTCCAAAATCTGTCCACATATCTGCTCCTCTACCTCCCGCTGGCTGTTGGGAGGCCTGTAGTAAACCCCCAACATCGTGACTGCACCCTTCCTATTCCTGAGCTCCACCCATATTGCCTCGCTGCATGACCCCTCTGAGGTGTCATCCCGCACTACAGCTGTGATATTCTCCTTAACCAGTAATGCAACTCCCCCACCCCTTTTACATCCCCTCTATCCCGCCTGAAGCTTCTAAAGCCTGGAACATTTAGCTGCCAATCCTGCCCTTCCCTCAACCAAGTCTCTGTAATAGCAACAACATCATATTTCCAAGTACTAATCCAAGCTCTAAGTTCATCTGCCTTACCTGTTATACTTCTCGCATTGAAACAAATGCACTTCAGACCACCAGTCCCACTGTGCTCAGCAACATCTCCCTGCCTGCTCTTCCTCTTAGTCCTACTGGCCTTATTTACTATGTCCTCCTCATTTACTTCACTAGCTGTCCTACTGCTCTGGTTCCCACCCCCCCTGCCACACTAGTTTAAACTCTCCCGAGTGACGCTAGCAAACCTTGCAGCCAGGATATTAGTGCCCTTCCAGTTTAGATGCAACCCGTCCTTCTTGTACAGGTCCCATCTGTCCCTGAAGAGAGCCCAATGGTCCAGATATCTGAAACCCTCCCTTCTACACCAGCTGCTCAGCCACATGTTTAGCTGCACTATCTTCCTATTTCTAGCCTCACTGGCATGTGGCACAGGGAGTAATCCAGAGATTACAACCCTAGATGTCCTGTTTTTTAACTTACTGAGGGAGGGGCAGGACTGGCAGCTCAATATTCCAGGGTATAGAATCTTCTGGTGCGACCGGGGTGGGTGGTGGTGGGTGGGGGCTGTAAAAGGAGGTGGCATTGCACTGTTGATCAAGGAGTCAATTACTGCTGTAAGGAGGGATGATATCTTGGAAGGTTCCTCAAATGAGGCCATATGGGTAGAACTTAAAAACAAAAAGGGGGCAATTACTTGGCTGGGAATGTACTACAGGCCTCCAAACAGTCAGGGAGAGATAGAGGAGCAGATATGCAGGCAAATCTCAGAGAGGTGTAAAAATAATAGGATAATAATAATATGGGATTTCAACTTCCCCAATATCAACTGGGATAGTCTTAGTGCAAAAGGCTTAAAGGGGACGGAATTCTTAAAATGCATCCAGGAGAGCTTTTTGAGCCAGTATGTAGAAAGTCCTACAAGAGAAGGGGCAGTACTGGACCTAATCCTAGGGAATGCAGCTGGACAAGTGGTAGAAGTGTCTTTGAGGGAGCATTTCGGGGATAGTGACCATAACTCTGTAAGATTTAAAGTAGTTATGGAAAAGGACAAAGATGGACCGGAAATAAAGGTACTGAATTCGGAGAAGGCTGATTTCAATATGATAAAACAGGATCTGGCCAAAGTGGACTGGGAGCAGCTACTTGTAGGAAAGTCTACATCAGACCAGTGGGAGTCATTGAAAAAGGAAATAGTGAGAGTTCAGGGCCAACATGTTTCCGTAAAGGTGAAGGGTAGGACTAACATGTCCTGGGAACTCTGGATGTCAAGGGATGTGGAGTATTGGATAAGGGAAAAAAAGGAGGCTTATGACAGATTCAGAGCGTTGAAAACAGCAGAGGCACTAGAAAATAAAAAGTAGGGGGGTACTTAAAAAAGTAATTAGGAGAGTGAAGACGGGACATGAAAAAACACTGGCGGGCAAGATAAAGGAAAATCCCAAGGCATTTTATACGTATATTAAGGGTAAGAGGATAACCAGGGAAAGAGTAGGGCCCATTAAGGACCAAAGTGGCAATCTGTGTGTGAAGCCGGAGGACATAGGTGAGGTTTTAAATGATTACTTTTCATCTGTGTTCACTATGGAGAAGGACGATGTAGGTGTAGAGCTCAGGGAGGGCGATTGTGATATACTTGAACAAATTAGCATTGAACGGAAGGAGTAGTTAGCACCTTTAGTCGGCTTAAAAGTGGATAAATCCCCAGACCCAGCTGAGATGTATCCCAGGCTGTTATGTGAGGCAAGGGAGGAGATAGCAGGGGCTCTGACACAAATTTTCAAATCCTCTCTGGCCACAGGAGAGGTACCAGAGGATTGGAGGACAGCGAATGTGGCACCATTATTCAAGAAGGGTAGCAGGGATAAACCAGGTAATTACAGACCGGTGAGTCTAACATCAATGGTTAGGAAACTTGGAAAAAATCCTGAGGGACAGGATTAATCTCCACTTGGAGAGGCAGGGATTAATCAAGGATAGTCAACATGGCTTTGTCAGGAGGAGATCATGTCTGACAAATTTGATTGAATTTTTCGAGGAGGTGACTCGAGGTGTAGATGACTGTAAAGCAGTTGATGTAATCTACATGGACTTCAGTAAGGCTTTTGATAAGGTCCCGCATGGGCGATTGGTGAAGAGGGATCCAGGGCAATTTGGCAAATTGGATCCAAAATTGGCTTAGTCGCAGGAGGCAGAGGGTGATGGTCGATTGAGGGTTGTTTTTGCAAGTGGAAGCTGGTGACCAGTGTTGCTGGGACCCTTGCTGTTTGTAGTGTACATTAATGATTTAGACGTGAATATAGGAGGTATGATCAGTAAGTTTGCAGATGACACGAAAATTGGTGGTGTCGTAAATAGTGAGGAGGAAAGCCTTAGATTACAGGACGATATAGATGGGCTGGTAAGATGGGCAGAGCAGTGGCAAATGGAATTTAATCCTGAAAAGTGTGAGGTGATGCATTTTGGGAGGACTAACAAGGCAAGGGAATATACAATGGATGGTAGGACCCTAGGGAGTACAGAGGATCCGAGGGACCTTGGTGTACTTGTCCATAGATCACTGAAGGCTGCAGCACAGGTAGATAAGGTGGTTATGCAGGCATATGGGATACTTGCCTTTATTAGCTGAGGCATAGAATATAAGAGCAGGGAGGTTATGATGGAGCTGTATAAAATGCTAGTTCGGTCACAGCTGGAGTACTGTGTCCAGTTCTGGTCACCGCACTATAGGAAGGATGTGAAATAAAAACAAGAAATGCCGGACCCACTCAGCAGGTCTGGCAGTATCTGTGGAAAGAGAAGCAGAGTCAATGTTTCGGGTCAGCGACCCTTCCTCGGAACAAGCATAGATTTAAGGTAAGGGGCAGGGGGTTTCGAGGGGATTTGAGGAAAATGTTTTCACCCCGAGGGTGGTTGGAATCTGGAACACACTGCCTGAAGAGGTGGTAGAGGCAGGAACCCTCACAATATTTAAGAAGTATTTAGATGAGCACTTGAAATGCCATAGCATACAATGCTACGGGCCAAGTGCTGGGAAATGGGATTAGAATAGATTGGTGCTTGATGGCCGGCACAGACATGATGGGCCGAAGGGCCTGTTTCTGTGCTGCAGAACTCCAGGACACTCATGACTGTGACTCTACTGCACTAGGACTTGAACCCACACCCTTCTGACTGAGGTGAAAGTGCTACCCACAGCTGACGGAATATAGAGATTGTTGGATTAAATAATAAAACTACAACTAACATGGGTATCATGTAACACCTAAAACTTGCATTTATATAGCATCTTTAACGTAATAAAATGTCCCAAGATGCTTCACAGGAGCATTATCAAACAAAATTTGACACTGAGCCACATAAAGAGATATTAGAAATAAGTATTCGAAAGTGCTGGAAATATTCAGCAAGTCTGGCAGCATCTGTGGAGAGATAAGCAGAGTTCACGTTTCAGGTTATTGACCTTTCATTAGGACTCATCGAGCTACATAAGGAGATATTAGGGAAGATGACCAAAAGCTTGGTCAAAGAGATAGAAAGTGAAGTTTGCTCCAGTTGAGAATTGCAGCTGCTAAACTGGAAGAGGAAAATATGTTTTTTAAGCAACAGGACAGAAACATAAGCTTCAAAGATAAGAAGCAGAGGAACTACTGAATAAAGAAAGGAGTGGGTTTTAGTCTACAACCTTGAGACAGCTCAGATAAGAATGAAGCCTTTGCAGCATCGGAGGTTCTAGTCCTGTATTGTGATAGGAAGTCTGTTTGCCACAGCCTTTTGTTTTAATTTAATCATGGGATGTGAATGTCACTGACAAGGCCAGCATTTATCACCTACAGTAATTGCCCTTGAGAAGACAGTGGTGACTACTGTCTGGCATGCTAAGTGATTTCACGGGGCAGTTAAGAGTCAACCACATTGCCGTGGGACTGGAGTCACATCGAGGCCAGACCGGGTAAGGACGGCAGGTTTGCTTCCCCAAAGAAGATGAGTGAACCAGATGGGTTTTTATTGACAATCTGATCGTCACGTGGCCACCATTACTGATACTAGCTTTTTCATTACAGATTTTATTTATTAACTGAATTTTTAAATTGCCCAGTTGCCGTGGTGGGATTTGAACTCATGACCGACTGGATCATTAGTTCAGGCCACTATGAGCGTGAAATTCAATTGTGCAGTGCCGCTTCTACCTACGCGGCCTACATGGTGCTGTCCAATGATATGGGTGCTTGCAGCTGTGCCCCGTGCATGTGGAATTGGTGCTATCCTGATGTCATCCAGGACAAGGCAGCCCGCTTAATTGGCACCCCATCCACAAACATTCACTCCCTCCACCACCGACGCACAGTGGCAGCAGTCTGTACCATCTACAAGATGCACTGCAGCAATGCACCAAGGCCCCTTCGACAGCACCTTCCAAACCCGTGACCTTTACCGCCTGGAAGGACAAGGGCAGCAAATACATGGGAACACCACCACCTGCAAGTTCCCCTCCAAACCACACACCATCCGGACTTGGAACTGTATCGCCGGCTGGATCAAAATCCTGGAACTCCCTTCCTAACAGCACTGTGGGTATACCTACCCCACATGAACTGCAGCGGTTCAAGAAGGCGGGGTGGGAAGCAAGAGATCCATTATCACACCATTAACGGCTTGTACGTGGCAAATAGCAGGGTGAGGGTATGCTGGAGTTGAGAAGGGGCATAAGCCAAGAACATATCATCATCCCCAATGTTCTCAGTGACAGTGCTGTTGGCCCTATCATAGCCAGCACAATGATACAGAGAACCATCTCCTTTGTAGGGTTCAGGAGATGCAGGCATCCTTTCCCTCGCCAGTTCCGCTCTGCTCCCTTCTATTTTCTTGTCCTGCAAGAGAAAGGGCAGAATTTCAGTGATTGTGTTGCACTGCGTTTGGGTGATGTGCCTGCTGTAGCTGAATAGCTGAGGTGTGTGGAGGCAGCGAGAAGTGGGTGTGAGGTTTGCAGCAGTGGTAGATATGCGAGGGTGAGGTGAAGTATCTGCATGTTAGGCGTGAGTCCTGAGTTGCGAGGGAATGTTGATGGGTGAGTGATGGGGGTGTGGTGTATTGAGCAGTCTGATGTGGGTGGGCAGGAGACATCATATGAAGGTGCCTTCACTGACCTTGACCACCGCGTGAGGTCATTAAGCCTCTTGCAGCACTGCTGCCAGGTTCTCAGGTTCAGACTCTGGGTGTTGATCTTCATGGGCACCTCAGGGTCTCCTCGTCCCCCATGGGATCACGGCATCTCTTCTCGTGCCCACTTGCACCACTGATGCTTCCAGTGCTGCATCCATCACCCTGGAATGCTATCTGCCCTGGTGTTCAGTTTGCAAAAATTTCCATTGCAATAATCTTTTTGTGCAGCTTCCCTTTAAGAGAGAGCAACAACAGTCTGCTATGCAGAGCTTTCTGGCAGTGTTAATAAGGAGACAGCAGTACAGGAGGCACAAGAACTAGTGATGAAATCATTCAAATGAGGTGGGTAGATGCATTTTGTGTCTTACCACCTTGATCTGAACGGGTGTGGGCACATCTTGAATCACAGCATCTGCGCCCAAAAGTCAGAGTAGATGAATTTGCCCTCTTTAATGTTGTCTGGTAACATAACCACCATGCTACCATTTCCTCTGGGATAGTAGGTGACTGAAGAAAGTGAGAAATATAACTCGGAGCTATAACTTCCCATTGTCAGCCACGACCCAGTGGATAACAGTCTCGTCTCTGGTTCAGAACGTTATGGGTTCAAGTCTGACTTTAGTACCGAGGGAGTGCTGCACCTTTGGAGGTGATTTCGGATGAGATGCTAAACCACGCGGCAGCCTCAGTTGGATCTGAAAGATTCCATGGGCGTCATTTCCAAGAGTGTTGTGCAGTATTGTGTCCAATTCTCGGCACCACACTTTAAGAAGGACGTCATGTCATTGGAGTGGGTGTAGAAGCGATTTACCGGAATGGTAACAGGGATAAGGGACTTCTATTATGTGGAGAGACTGGAGAAGTTGGGATTGTTCTTCCTGGAGCAGAGAAGGTTAAGAGGAGATTTAATCGAGGTGCTCAAAATTATGAACAGTTTTGATAGAGTAAATAAGGAGAAGTTGTTTCCAGTGGCAGTGATAACCAGAGGACACAGATTTAAGATAATTGGCAAAAGAGCCAGAGGGGAGAATATTTTTACACAGTGAGTTGTTGTGATCTGGAATGCACTGCCTGAAAGGGCGATGGAAGCAGATTCAATAGTAACTTTCAGAAGGCAATTGTATAAATACTTGAAAATGCAAGATTTGTAGGGCTATGGAGAAAGAGCAGGGGGAGTGGGATTGAGTAGATTAAGATTATTTTCATTAGAAAGGCGGAGGTTGAGGGGGGGCCTGATTGAGGTGTACAAAATCATGAGAGGTATAGACAGGGTGGATAGCAAGAAACTTTTTCCCAGAGTGGGGGATTCAAAGACTAGGGGTCACGAGTTCAAAGTGAGAGGGGAAAAGTTTAGGGGGGATATGCGTGGAAAGTTCTTTACGCAGAGGGTGGTGGGTGCCTGGAAGGCGTTGCCAGCGGAGGTGGTAGACGCGGGCACGATAGCGTCTTTTAAGATGTATCTAGACAGATACATGAATGGGCAGGAAGCAAAGAGATACAGACCCTTAGAAAATAGGCGTCATGTTTAGATAGAGGATCTGGATCGGCGCAGGCTTGGAGGGCCGAAGGGCCTGTTCCTGTGCTGTAATTTTCTTTGTTCTTCTTTGTTCTTTGAATTGGATTCTCCCTCAACCAACAGCACGAAAAAAGAATTACTTGGTGACTGCAAGGGACTCTGATAGTTATCTAGTTTAAATTTTTTACATTTGTATATTCAGTCAAATGGGACTTCAGTTGAGCTGCATGCTTTGGGTATTAAAATTCAATGCTTCCCAAACGCCAGTGTGAGATGCAGGAATGTCAGAACAGAGAGAGGAAGGGTAGCTGCTCACCAATACAATACAGAAACAGCAAACTATGGAAATTAAACTGGAAAATACTGCAAAAATTCAGCTGGCCCATCAGCCTTGATGTTTCATTATTCTAGGGTTCTGAGCCTAACGTTTGGAGTTTAAGACCTGATGCCAGATGTGGGGTTTTCTAGGAAATGCTTGCTGGGTTTTGACTCTTCTGATGCTGGTGGAACTGCTGTGCAGGTTCCAGAACTTTTAGCTTTTACTCTGTTACATGGTGAGTAACCCTTCACCTGTAGAATTAACAACAATTCATAGAATCATAGAATTTTAAAGCATAGACTGAGGCCATTCAGCCCATTGTGTCCGTGCTGGCCGACAAGTAGCCATCTAGCCTCATCCCAATTTCCAGTTCTTGGTCCGTAGCCTTGTAGGTGACAGCACTTCAAGTGCACATCCAAGTACTTTTTAAATGTTATGAGGGTCTCTGCTTCTTTTAGGCAGTGAGTTCCAGATCCCCACCATCCTTTGACTGAGTGTGGCATCAAGGAGCCCAAGCAAAATTGGAGTCAATTGGAATCAGGAGGAAAACTCCCCGCTGGTTGGAGTCATACCTAGTACAAAGGAAGATGGTTGTTGAAGGCCAAACATCTCAGCTCTGGGACATCGCTGCAGGAGTTCCTCAGATTAGTGCCCTAGACTACTTCAGCTGTTTCATCAATGACCTTCCCTTCATCATAAGGTCAGAAGTGGGGATGTTTTGCCAAAGATTGCACAGTATTCTGTGACTTGCGGTTCCTCAGATACTGAAGCTGTCCAAATGGATAAAATTCGGGCTTGGGCTGCTAAGTGGCAAATAACATTTGCACCACACAAGTGCCAGGCAATGGCCATCTCCAACAAGAGAAAATCTAACCATCTCCCCTTGACATCAACGGCATTACAATTGCTGAATCCTCCAGCATCGACGTCCTGGGGGTTACCATTGACCAGAAACTTAACTGGACTAGCCACATAAATACTGTGGCAACAACTGCAGGTCAGAAGCTGGGCATTCTGTGGTGAGTTACTCACCTCCTGTCTCCCCAAGGTCTGGCCATCATCTACAAGGCACAAGTCAGGTGTGTGATGGAATACTCTCCACTTGCCTGGATGAATACGGTTCCAACAACACTCAAAAAGCTCAACACCATCCAGGACAAAGCAGCCTGCTTGATTGGCACCCCATCCACCACCTTAAATATTCACTCCCTCCATCACCAGCGTGCAGTGGCAGCAGTGTGTATCATGTACAAGATGGACTGCAGCAACTCACCAATTCACCTTAGACAGCACCTTCCAAACCTGTGACCGCTACCACCTGGAAGGACAAAGGCAGCAGACGCACGGGAACACCAGCACCTGCAAGTTCCCTTCCAAGCCACACACCATCCTGACCTGGAACTATATCACCGTTCCTTCACTGTTGCTCGGTCAAAAACCCTTCCTAACAGCACTGTTGGTGTACCATAGCAGATGGACTGCAGTGGTTCAAGAAGGCAGCTCATCACCATCTTTACAAGGGCAATTAGGGATGGGAAACAAATGCTGGTCATGCCAGCAATGCTCACATCCCATGAAAGAATTAAAAAAAGCCCTCTGGTTGAAAAAAATCTCTCCTCGAATCCCCTCTAACCATTCTACCTCTTAAATCTATATTCCCTGGTTATGGATCCCTCAGTCAAGGAGAATACAGCCTTCCTAGCCACTCTATCTGGACACCGTATAATTTTATACACTTCAGTTAGGTCTCCCCTCAGCCTCTGATCCAAAGAAAACAATCCTTGTCTATCCGATCTTTCCTAATGACTAAAATTCTCCAGTCCAGACAACATCCTTGTAAATCTCCTCTGTATCCTCTCTAGTGCAATCACATCTTTCCTATAGTGCAGTGACCAGAACTGCACACAGTACTCCAGCTGTGGCCTAACTAGTGTTTTATACCATTCTAGAAGAATCTCCCAGCTTTTATAATATATAATATAAAATAAAAACAAGAAATGCTGGAAATACTCAGCAGGTCTGGCAGTATCTGTGGAGAGAGAAGCAGAGTTAACGTTTCAGGTCAGTGACCCTTCTTCAGAACTGACAGAGCCAGAAATGTAATAGGTTTTAAGCAAGTAAAGTGGGGGTGGGGCAAGAGACAACAAAGGAGAAGGTGTTGATGGAAAAGGTCACAGAGAATAACTGACCAGAAGGTCATGGAGCAAAGACAAATGGTCTGTTAATGGTGTGGTGAAAGACAAAGCATTAAAAACTGAACAGCCTGGCCCCAAGCACAAACATGAAATAAAAAACAGTGGGCAGGCACAGTAGAAACAAACTAAACAAACTAAAATAAAATAAACACATAAAAAAAAATAACTAAAAATACAAAGGGGGGCCCGTCATGCTCTGAAATGATTGAACTCAATGTTCAGTCCGGCAGGCTGTAGTGTGCCTAATCGGTAAATGAGATGCTGTTCCTTGAGCTTGCGTTGATATTCACTGGAACGCTGCAGCAATCCCAGGACAAAGATGTGGATGTGAGAGCAGGGGGGGAAGTGCTGAAATGCTTTTATATTCTGTGCCTCAGCTAATAAAGGCAAGTATATGCTTTCTTGACCACCTTACCTGCATGTCTAGCCACTTTCAGGGATCTGTGGACACAGACTCCAAGGTCTCTGTTCCTCTACATTTCTCAGTATCCTACCATTTATTGTGTATTCCCTTGCCTTGTTAGCCTTCCCCAAATGCATTACCTCTTACTTCTCTGGATTGAACTCTATTTGTCATTGTTCCGCCCACTTGACTTGTCCATTGATTTCTTCCTGCAGTCTACGGCTTTCGTCTTCATTACAAACACATGGCCTATTTTTGTATCATCTTAATAATAATCAAAAACCCAACATTCAAGTCCAACTAATTGATATCTGTAACAAGCAATGTGGATAAAGGGGAACATGTAGATGTGGTGCACTTGGATTTCGAAAAGGCATTTGATAAGGTGCCACATCAAAGGTTGCAACACAAAATAAGAGCTCATGGTTTAGGGGGTAACATATTAGCAAGGATAGAGGATTGGTTAACAGGAAGCAGAGAGAAATGGGGCATTTTTAGGTTGACAAGCTGTAACTAGTGGAGTGCCACAGGGGCCTCAACCATTTACAATTTATATCAATGACTTGGATGAAGAAACTAAATGTATGGTTGCTAAATTTGCTGATGATAGGAGAATAAGATGTAAAGCTTGACTAATTCCTGGGACAAAGGGGTTATCTTATGAGGAGAGGTTGGACAGGTTGGGCCTGTATCCATTGGAGTTTAGAAGAATGAGAGGTGATCTTACTGAAGCATATAAGATCCTGAGGGGACTTGACAGGGTGGATGCTGAGAGGATATTTCCCCTTGTGGGAGAGACTAAAACTAGAGGATGCAGTTTAAAAAAATAAGGGGTCTCCCATTTAAGACGGAGCAGAAATCTTTTCTCTCAGAGGGTTGTTAGTCTGTGGCATTCTCTTCTCCAGAAAGTAGTGGAGGCAGGGTCATTGAATATTTTTAAGGTCGAGTTAGATAGATTCTTGATTGACAAGGGAGTCAAAGGTTATGGTAGGGAGACAGGAAAGTAGAATTGAG
This sequence comes from Heterodontus francisci, assembly GCF_036365525.1. NCBI lineage: Eukaryota > Metazoa > Chordata > Chondrichthyes > Heterodontiformes > Heterodontidae > Heterodontus > Heterodontus francisci. The sequence continues at coordinate 6,133,189 of NC_090376.1, forward strand.
GCCATAATCAGATCAGCCATGATCTTATCAAATGGCTGAGCAGGCTCGAGGGGCTGAATGGCCTACTCCTCCTAATTCATATGTTTGTATGTACACCACAAAAAGCAAGGAACCGAGTGAGTACTGAGCCCTGTGGAGCCCCACTGTAAACATCTTTTCAGTCACAAAACATCAAACATTACCCTTAGCTTCCTGCCTCTGAGTCAATTTTGGATCCAACTTTCCACTTTGCCTTGGATCCCATAGGCTTTTACTTTCTCGATCAGTCTGCCATGTGGGACCTTATCAAAAGTCTTGTTAAAATCTGCATAGATTACATCAAATGCACTACCCTTATCCACCCTCCTTAATACCTCCTCAAAAAATTTAATTATGTTAGTCAGACACAACCTTCCCTTAACAAAACTGTGCTGTCTTTGATTAATCCATGTCTTTCTAAATGAAAATTTATCCTGTCCCTCAGAATTTTTTCCAATAATTTTCCCAACACTGTTAATGACCTGGAATTCGCTGCCCACGAGGGTGGTGGAAGCAGATAGAATCAATGAGTTCAAGTGAAAGTTGGATGGCCACTTGAAGGAAATAAACTTGCAGGGCTACGGGGATTGAGCGGGGGAGTGGGACTGATTGCATAGCTCCGTGGAGAGCCGGCAATAATTCTGTGACTGAGGTTAGGCTGACTGGCCTGTAATTACTCGGTCTATTCCTTTCTCCCTTTTTAAACAATTGTACAAAGTTCTCTGTAAGAGGGAGTAACCCTTACGCAGCTGAATAAATGGCGAATATTATCCCTCTCTAAAATTATATTATCGTAGAATCACAGAATGGTTACAGCACAGAAAGAGGCCATTCAGCCGATCATGTCCTTGCCAGCTCTTTGCAAAATTCCCTTTTAAAAGCCACAGTTGAATCTGCCTCTCGGGCAGTGTATTCCAGATCCTAAACATGACCTGGTCATTATCACATTTGCTGTATGCCAATGAGCTGCTATGTTTCCTGCATTACAACATTACAATACGAGTTCTTTAATATCTCCTTATGTAGCCTGGTGTCAAATTTTTGTCTGATAACGCATCTGTGAAGTGCATTTTGATGTTTTACTACCTTGAGGGCGCCAAATAAATGCAAGTTCTTGTAATAACTAAAGGATAATTTGAGCATCGATATCAAGGAAGTTTCAATGTGAAAAACACACAATATTTAAGAAAACCTAGACACTGGAATTGCGGGAGTCTAGATAATTGCCGTAATTGCAGGAGTGTAGATGTCGCTGCTCCTTTTCCTTCCCTTCCCTCCCCCCCGCCCCCTCCGATCTGAAGAGTAAACAAACTTTGCTCCTATATTTCTTTCTCCTTTTTTGTCTATCAGTTAGGATAATTAAATCATCAGTCAGAATCACTTTAAGCCATAATTGCCCTCTTTATAAAGGGCACAAACATTAACAAATCATGACGAGTTTAGATAAGATACAGAGAAACTGTTTCCAATGGCTGAAGGATCAACAATCAGAGGGTACTGATTTAAAGTGACTAGTGTCACGGACAGAACTGAGAAAGAACTGAAACTCCAGTACTCATCCCTTTACTGTCTGTAATTAGTGTGTTTTTGACCAGGAAGATATGTGTGTTTCTTAACCCCTGAGTGTGTGGCCAATTTGAATAACCAGCAGCACCCTTTCCATGGGTTAAAATAAAGTGGATTAATTTTATTCACAGGTTCATCCCGAAAGTCTAACGCTACGCCATTCGCTCGCCACTCACTCACGAGAAAGGAAGCTGTTAAAGAGGATAGTGCACTTTAACAAACTGCGAACAAAGGGCTAGTTCGTAAGTCATGTGATTTTGGTTCATCCTGAGGAAAAGGCTTTCGTTGGGGGCCCAGTGAAGAAGACATTTTCACTCCTGAAGTGTAGTTAGGTGGATTCAATAGCCGGAGTCGTGTCGCGAAGTTGTTGCAGGATTCTGTCAAAGAGGTGGATTTTCAGCAGGTCACAAAGTTAGTTGCTTGTAGCCTTATTACTGTACTGGTGGACTTGAAAAGGAACAGGCTTGAAGACCTTAAGATATTGTAGTCTCCAGTTTTAAGGCATCAGTGTTTTGTCTTTACTGCTGTCTCTCCAGCTGTTGTTTAAAGAGTGACTAGTTTCTCCCTGGTGCTTTGGGTAATAAGATCAGTTATCTGTGAGTAGTTTCGGTCAGGGGACCACCTGATCAATACTTCTGTTATCCACCCAGAATGATGTGAAGTTTGAAGCCATTGTGAAACAGTGGGAGATGGATGGTGGCTCTATTTCACCTCTATTTATAATTTAGCTGGTTTCGGACAGCTCTCTTTAAGTTTTGAGCTCGGTGTGAGTCTAGGAGTCCATAAACAATAGGAGGTGGGAATTCCATAAAAGGTTTCATTTTGGTTTGCCCATTCAAGGGAGGCAGTCCACCCTTGGTCATTCAATTAGGAACTTTCCAGATGCTTGAGATACTTCTGAGTCTGGGCCGAAATTGCAAAAGTCACCTGACCCTCAGCAGTCATCTTATGTAGACTTTTAGTGTCCATTGTGGTTCATTGAAAAAAAACAAAAATTCAGTTCCAGAAGATTCTATGCTGAACACAGTCCATATTTGAAGTTGTGAATAGGACATACTGGGCATGACACCAGAAAAAGAACCGAATGTGACATGAGGAAAAACTTTTTTTTTTACATGAGTGGTTGGAATGCACTGCCTGACAGGACACAGATTCAATAGTAATCTTCAAAAGGGAATTGGATAAATACTTGAAGCGAAACAAATTGCAGGGATATAGGGAAAGAGCTAGGGAATGGAAAGACGTGGGTTCTTTTCGAAGCACCACACTTTAGGAAGAATATGAAGGTGTTAGGGTGCAGAAGAGATTCACGAGAATGGTTCCAGGGATGAGACACTTCAGTTATGAAGTTAGATTGGAGAAGTTGGGACTGTTTTCCTTGAAGAGAAGGTTGAGAGGAAATTTGATAGAGATATTCAAAATCCTGAGGGGTCTGGTCAGAGTAGATAGAGAGAAACTGTTCCCATTGGTGGAAGGATAAACAACAAGAAGGCACAGATTTAAGGTAATTAGCAAAAGAAGCAATGGCGACATGAAAACATTTTCGTGCAGTGTGTGGTTCGGAACTGGAATGCACTGCCAGATAGTGTGGTGGAGACAGATTCAATTGAGGCATTCAAGAGGGAATTAGATAGTTATCTGAAAAGGAAGACTGTGCAGGGTTATTGGGAGAAGGTGGGGGAGTGGCACGAGGTGAATTGCTCATTCGGAGAGCCGGTGCAGACAAGATGGGCTGAATGACCTCCTTATGTGTTGTTCTATTCTATGATTCTAAGTTCCAAATTATCTTCAAACTAACAGAAAATATGTATAATTTTATAATTGTATTCCTTGTCTCTTCAGTGCCCATGTGGTGGAAAGCCTCAAGGCTCATTTGGTAGTACTCATACCTCTGAATCAGTCGGTTGTGGGTTCAAGTCCAGGGTCGTACTGAGGGAGTGCTGCAATGTTGGAGGTGCTGCCTTTTGGATGAGATGTTTAATTGAGGCCTCATCTGGCTCTTAGTGGACGTAAAAGATCCCATGGCATTATTTTTAAAAAGAGTAGGGCGTTCGGTGTCCTGGCCAATATTTGTCCCTCAATCAACAGCATTAAAATAAGTGATCTGGTTATTATCACATTGCAGTTTGTGGGAGATGACTGCGGCATTTCCTACATTACAACAGTGACTACACTTCAGATGTGCTTCATTGGATGTGAAGTGATTTGGGAGGTCCGATGGTGGTGAAAGGCATTTCATAAATGCAGGTCTTTTTTCTTTTAAATCAGTGGAAACCACATGCTCTTTCTCTCCAGGGATATAGCCACTGAGGAGAGGCAGAGTGACAGACCCTCATTGACTGTGCTCTACCTGGGTTTGTTGTTGGCGACCTTGACCAGGCCTAGGAGACCAGTAGGTCTCCTGATCACAGGGTGGCCATTTGTCTGGTTTTGTACCGGACAGCCCGGATTTCAACACATTGGCTCCCTGCTCATTTTAATTAATAGTGCCAGCAGGCTTTAAGCTGGTACCTAATTTTGCGTGTGTGTATGCGCGGGGGCTTGGTGAGCAGGGTCTGTGACTTGTATTCCTGGCCCGCACCAGTGGCCACCCTAGATGGTCAAGGGCCTGCTCGCTGCCTCTTGGGCAGGCTGACCAAAGATCAGGAAATGTGAGACTGAAGTGCAATTGTGGTGGATGGTGGGCTTTAGCAGGACAGCCTGAATTGGCTCCTCATCCGCCCCCCACCCCCGACTGTTGTGCAGAGAACGCGGGTCAAGGCTGAGAACAGCCGAGTGATGGTGGTGGGGGAAGCCGACAGCCCGCGCCTGCGCACTCGGCTCGCCTTGTTGCCAATGCATGTCGCAAAGGCAGCGGGGCGCATGCGCTGTGGGGAGGGGGACGGAAAGGAGCACGTGGGCCTTCCAGGAGCAGGAGCCACGAGGGAGTGGTGCATGCGCAGCTGGCGCCAGCAGGAGTGAGAGGGCGCAGGTGGAGCGGAGCAGCGCACCTGGGCACAGGTGAGAGGCAGCAGCAGCAGAAGCAGAGCGGGGTGAAGCTGGCACTGCTTGGCAGCGGCAGGTTACCTGCACTGCAGCCAGTGTGTGTTTGGGGTTGAATGGCATTGATTTTTGTGAGCTGCGGGGGTGGGGGTAGATTTTGGGACCAGGGCTGCATTTGGATGCACAAGTGAGCCAGGAGGAATTTAACAATTATTGTTCTGATTGCTGCTGATAGCAATAATGTTGCTGGCTGCAGACTGAGTCTAAAGTGGCTGCACGCGAATGAATGAAAGGATGAACTGTCAGCAGATCTAATGCTGTTTAAAAGGAGAGATTGGCTGCCAGTGTGTGGAGTGGGGAGTAACTGGCCCGCTAATTGTGAAAATTCATTGGAAGAATTCTGGTTTCCCTAAGTTTAATTGTATATTTCAGAAGAATTTGAACTTCAGAACTGCTTGTTTGAAATGAGAAATCTGTTGGTTTCTGGCAGTGGAACAATTGTGGGGTGAGAAAGAGTGTGTGGAATATGTGGGGGTACACAGGAGGATTCTTTTGAGAATCCGTACATCTTTCAAATATCCATCCTTGCTCTGTAGTCGCTCGATCTGCTGGAGGTCAGTTTAGCTGACCATTCGAGTCCAGAATCCAGGCTGAGGCGGTGCAGTGCTATCGGAGTGGCAGTTTTAAAAACTAAAGCAAGTGTGTTGCCAGTGGCACACATGAATGAAATGAAACGGTGCAGTTTAACACTTTTGAGTACTGAATGTCTTTTGGAACTTGCACGTTTGTTAACAGCTAAAAATAGTCATTTTACAGCACAGAAGGAAGCCATTCGGCCCATCGTGTCCATGCTGGCTCTCCACGGAGCCTAGCAGTCAGTCTCACTCCCTGCTCAAGCTGCATAATCCTGCAAGTCTATTTCTCTCAAGTGGCCATCCAACTTCCTCTTGAAGTTATTTAGTTTAGAGATACAGCACTGAAACAGGCCCTTCGGCCCACCGAGGCTGCGGTGCTAACCACTGCGCCACTGTGCCGACCATCAACCACCCATTTTATACTAATCCTACACTAATTCCATATTCCTACCACATCCCCACCTGTCCCTATATTTTCCCTACCACCTACCTATACTAGGGGCAATTTCTAATGGCCAATTTACCTATCAACCTGCAAGTCTTTGGCATGTGGGAGGAAACCGGAGCACCCGGAGGAAACCCACACAGACATAGGGAGAACTTGCAAACTCCACACAGGCAGTACCCAGAATTGAACCCGGGTCGCTGGAGCTGTGAGGCTGCGGTGCTAACCACTGCGCCACTGTGCCGCTTTCACTACCCTTGTGGGCAGTGAGTTCCAGGTCATCACTACCCGCTGTGTAAAAAATGCTAGCTTATTCCTTCTGCATCTTTACCCAAAGTCTTCAATCTGTGTTCCCTACTCCTTGTACCATTTATTAATGGGAACAGTTTTTCCTTGTCTAACTTAACTAAGCCTGTCATAATCTCATACATTTCTATTAAATCTCCCCTCAATCTCCTTTGTTCTAAGGAGAACAAACTCAGCTTTTCCAACCTAACCTTGTAACTAAAATCCTCCATCCCTGGAAGCATTCTGGTAAATCTCCTCTGCACCCTCTCAAGGACCCTCACATCCTTCCTGACTCTGGTGACCAGAACTGGACACAATTCTCCAGTTGGGGCCGAAGCAGAGCTTTAAAAAGGTTCAGTGTTACTTCCCTGCTTTTGTACTCAGTGCCTCTATTTATGAAGCCCAAGATCCCATATGCTTTACTAACCACTCTCTCAATATGACCTGCCACCTTCAAAGATCTCTGCACATGTACCCCCAGGTCCCTCTGTTCCTACACACTGTGACATTGAGTATAGAAAGTGCTCCAAAGGGGAGGACCCACCATCCGTGGTTAACTAAAAAAGTTAAAGATAGTATCGAACGTTAAGAAAAAGCATATAATTGCGCAAAGATGGGTAGCAGGTCAGAAGTTTGGACAGAATATAAAAAGCAGTGAAGAATGACTAAAAGATTAATAAGGTGGGAAAAATTAGAGTATGAGAGAAAGCTGACGAGTAATATAAAAATAGATAGTAAGAGTTCTACAGATATTTTAAAAAGAAAAGTTAACAAAGTGAGCAATGGTCCTATAGAAAGTGAGTCTGGGGAATTAAGGGAAAATCAGATTCCATTTCCTTAGTGAACGCTGATACAAAGTATTACCTCTTCCTACTTGCTATTTGTATGCCGGTAGAAGATTGTTTGGTTCCCCTTTATGTTAATTGCTGTTCTATTCTCTCATTCTGTATTTGTCATCTAATTTTTCTCCTCTCTTCCCCTCGGCTGGCTCCTTGGCCTGGCTCTCATTTGATGAGTTCACCTGACATGCATCATGCACCCTCTTTTTTTTTTTTTTGTTTCATCATAATCTCTAGCTCCCTCGTCATTCAAGGAGCCCTGTTCTTTGTTCCCTTACCTTTCGCCCTTGTTGGAATTACCTGGCCTGTACCCGAAGCATCTCTTCCTTAAAGATAACCCGTTGTTCCGATACAGTTCTTCCTATCAGCCTTTGGTTTTATTCTACCCTGACTAGATCCCTTCTCGTCGTGTTGAAATTAGCCCTCTTCCAATCTAGATATTCTATTTTATTTGGTTCCTTACTTTTTTGCAGTACTAGTCTGAACCTTATGATACGATGATCACTCTTACCCAAGTGCTCGCCGACAGGCACTTGGTCCACTTGGCCCATCTCATTTCCCAGCACCAGATCCAACAATGCCTCCTTTCTACATCCACCCCCGCTTTATTTGCTTAAACTTTTGTCCTGTCAACACCTGTTTTGTTATCTCTTGCCCCACCTCTGCTTTATTTGCTTAAAACCTATAACATTTCTAATATTTGCCAGTTCTGAAGAAGGGTCACTGACCTGAAACGTTAACTCTGCTTCTCTCTCTCTCTCCACAGATGCTGCCAGACCTGCTGAGTATTTCCAGCATTTCTTGTTTTTATTTCAGATTTCCAGCATCTGCAGTATTTTGCTTTTATTGTACCTCCTTTCTAGTCTGGCTGACAACATCAAAGAAGTTCTCCTGAACACATTTCAGAAATTCTTCCCCCTCCTTACCCTTTACTCTAACATTATTCTCATTGGTATTTGGGTAATTAAAGTTCTCCAATGTCAGCACTCTACGATTCTTGCACATCTCTGTGATTTCCCTGCAGATTTGCTCCTCTATTTCTCTCTTTCGCTATTTGCAGGACTATTTGTTGGTTGGTTGGCATCCTTCCATCTGTGAAAGATGATGGACAAGCAGCAAAATAATCCATTTCGGTGGGGTGTCTTCTCTTGGTGCACCTTTTGTTGGTGGCTCTGAAGACAACTCCTCGAGAGACAGGTTCTGCCACAAGTCCTGCACGTGAAGCTGCCATGTGATGCTGTGAGTTATTGTTTTTGATGTTGGTGCCTGTTGCTAAGAAGACGCTTTTGCTGTGGACGTCCATAGAATAACCCCAGTAGCATGATCATACCCTTTTTGCTCCTCAGCTCTAACCAAATGGATTCTGTCTTTACCCCTTCAAACACATACTCCCTTTCCAACACTGCAATGTCGTTCCCAATCAGTACTCCCATTCTTCCTCCCTTTTTTCCTTCTCTCTCTTTTCTGAACACCTTATGTCCTTGCATCTTAAGCACCCGATCCTCGCCATTTTTAAGTCATGTTCCATTATTGCCACTACATCATATTTCCAAATTACTATTTGTGCTTGTAGCTCACCAACCTTCCCACACTTTGCATTGTAATTCTGTCTTTGCATTCCTCGTAGTCCTTCTCAGTCCACTTCCATCTAATACAGAACTACTGCCCTGTCTAGTACGGTCTAACATTCTGATCCCACCTAATACTTGACTCTTTCCTACTCTAATGTTAACTGTCTCTTCCAATTGTCTGTGCACCTCAGTATTCCCCTCTTGTTTTATCTCCTGTTACCCACACCCCTGCCAAGTTAGTTTAAACCATCCCCAGTAGCACTAGCAAATCGTCCCGCAAGGAAATTTGTTCCAGCTCTGTACAGGTGCCGTCCACTCCTGAACTGGTCCCAGTGTCCCAGGAATCTAAAGCCCTCCCTCCTATACCATCATTCCAGCCATGCATTCATCTACACTATCCTATTTCTATACTCATTTGTGCGTAGTACTGGGAAAGGCTTCCACTGCTATGTCCAGACTGGCCAAGAGAGTGTGGGAAAATGGCGCACTGACACGGAATACAAAAGTCCGAGTGTATCAGGCCTGTGTCCTCAGTACCTTGCTCCATGGCAGCGAGGCCTGGACAACGTACGTCAGCCAAGAGCGACGTCTCAATTCATTCCATCTTCGCTGCCTCCGGAAAATCCTTGGCATCAGGTGGCAGGACCGTATCTCCAACGCAGAAGTCCTCGAGGCGGCCAACATCCCCAGTATATACACCCTACTGAGCCAGCGGCGCTTGAGATGGCTTGGCCATGTGAGCCGCATGGAAGATGGCAGGATCCCCAAGGATACATTGTACAGCGAGCTCGTCACTGGTATCAGACCCACCAGCCGTCCATGTCTCAGCTTTAGAGACGTCTGCAAACGCAACATGAAGTCCTGTGACATTGACCACAAGTCGTGGGAGTCAGTTGCCAGCGTTCGCCAGAGCTGACGGGCAGCCATAAAGGCGGGGCTAAAGTGTGGCGAGTCGAAGAGACTTAGCAGTTGGCATGAAAAAAGACATAAGCGCAAGGAGAGAGACAACTGTGTAACAGCCCCGACAACCAATTTTATCTGCAGCGCCTGTGGAAGAGTTTGTCACTCTAGAATTGGCCTTTATAGCCACTCCAGGTGCTGCTTCACAAACCACTGACCACCTCCAGGCGCTTACCCATTGTCTCTCAAGACAAGGAGGCCAAAGAAGAAGAAGACTGGGAGTATTGAGGAGATGAATACTTTTGAGGTCCTGTTTGCTAATTTCTTACCTAGCTCCTTAAACTCTCTCTGCAGGACCACATCCCTCTTCCTACCTATGTCAGTGGTACCAATGTGGACCACGACTGCTGGCTGTTAACCTTCCCCCTCAGGGTGATTTTTCAGCAGTACTGAGGGAGTGCTGCACTGTCGGATGTGCCATCTTTCCGATGAGACATTAAACTGAGCCTCCATCTGTCCTCTCAGATGGATGTAAAAGATTCCATGGCACTATTTCAAAGAAGAGCAGGGGGTTTCTCCCTGGTGTCCTGGCCAATATTCATTACTCAATTATCATCAGTGTAAACAGATTATCTGGTCATTATCACACTGCTGCTGTGGGATCTTGCTGTGTGCAAATTGGCTGCTATGTTTTCTACATTACAGCAGTGACTAGACTTCAACATTACTTCATTGACTGGAAAGTGCTTTGGGACATTATTGGGTTGCAGTAGAAATGCAAGTTGGTTTGGTGGATTCTGAGGTTGTTTCTGACCTCTTAACAGCTAAACCTGATATTTTAAATGTTTCAGCTTGTTTCTGCATTTCATGAGCTCGAGGCAGTGTCAGGATAGGTGGGGGAGGATAGGATGTTGCACACACCTGAGAATAGGTGAGAGGAGCTCAAGGCAGTGTCAGACACCTGAGAATAGGTGAGAGGAGCTCGATGCAGTGTCAGACACCTGAGAATAGGTGAGAGGAGCTCAAGGCAGTGTCAGACACCTGAGAATAGGTGAGAGGAGCTCGAGGCAGTGTCAGACACCTGAGAATAGGTGAGAGGAGCTCGAGGCAGTGTCAGACACCTGAGAATAGGTGAGAGGAGCTCAAGGCAGTGTCAGACACCTGAGAATAGGTGAGAGGAGCTCGAGGCAGTGTCAGACACCTGAGAATAGGTGAGAGGAGCTCGAGGCAGTGTCAGACACCTGAGAATAGGTGAGAGGAGCTCGAGGCAGTGTCAGACACCTGAGAATAGGTGAGAGGAGCTCGAGGCAGTGTCAGACACCTGAGAATAGGTGAGAGGAGCTCGAGGCAGTGTCAGACACCTGAACACAGGTGGGAGGAGATTGGAGTGAATGGAAGAAAAAGTTGTGATTAAATAAGGACAAACGAAAACTCAAAATTTAAACTTCAAACCCAGCAGCTTCCAATTCTGCCTTTGCCCAATACACAAAGTTGCATATTTAACCAACATTATTGCTATAGTAACCATGCTAAAAAGACTAGGAGTCTTAGACTATTAAAACTATTGTTGTATTTGCAGCTATGGTGACCACTTCAGAACTGAGGACTTAAAAAAGTAAACAGGCCGTGTCAGGCTGTGTTTGCTCACAAACCGAAGTCTTGTTCTATTTCTTACCTGACTTTTTCCTGCTCTCTCCCCTCTCTTCCCTCCTTCACCTGCGCTCCCCCTCCCTGCCTTGTTCTGCACTCCCTCCCTCTCCTCGTTCCAATTGAAATACAATTTTGTATGATTTTGTTTTTATTTTTTTGGATTGCCGGCATTTTTTGAATCATTGAGTTCTGATTACCTTGGTATTTCTTTTGATTTTATATTTGAACTGCTGGATTAAACAAAAAGATTATTAAAAAATTCATCTGTTGCTCAATCTGATTTCAAGCACCAAGGAAAAGATAAGTTCCCTTTGTCTTTCTTATCTCGATCAGCAAGTATTCCCCACGCACTGCTTGATTCAGAGAAAGTGTCAAAACTGTTCCTCCTCCTCTCCAGTGGTTCTTCTCCTTATCTCGAGAGACAATGGGTAAGCGCCTGGAGGTGGTCAGTGGTTTGTGAAGCAGCACCTGGAGTGGTTATAAAGGCCAATTCTAGAGTGACAAACTCTTCCACAGGTGCTGCAGATAAAATTGGTTGTCGGGGCTGTTACACAGTTGGCTCTCCCCTTGCACTTCTGTCTTTTTTCCTGCCAACTACTAAGTCTCTTCGACTCGCCACACTTTAGCCCCGCCTTTATGGTTGCCTGCCAGCTCTGGCGATCACTGGCAACTGACTCCCACGACTTGTGATCAATGTCACAGGACTTCATGTTGCGTTTGCAGACATCTTTAAAACAGAGACATGGACGGCCGGTGGGTCTGATACCAGTGGCGAGCTCGCTGCACAATGTGTCTTTGGGGATCCTGCCATCTTCCATGCGGCTCACATGGCCAAGCCATCTCAAGCGCCGCTGGGGATGTTGGCCGCCTCGAGGACTTCTGTGTTGGAGATATGGTCCTGCCACCTGATGCCAAGGATTCTCCGGAGGCAGCGAAGATGGAATGAATTGAGACGTCGCTCTTGGCTGACATACGTTGTCCAGGCCTTGCTGCCGTAGAGCAAGGTACTGAGGACACAGGCTTGATACACTTGGACTTTTGTGTTCCGTGTCAGTGTGTCATTTTCCCACACTCTCTTGGCCAGTCTGGACATAGCAGTGGAAGCCTTTCCCATGCGCTTGTTGATTTCTGCATCGAGAGACAGGTTACTGGTGATAGTTGAGCCTAGGTAGGTGAACTCTTGAACCACTTCCAGAGTGTGGTCGCCGATATTGATGGATGGAGCATTTCTGACGTCCTGTCCCATGATGTTTGTTTTCTTGAGGCTGATGGTTAGGCCAAATTCGTTGCAGGCAGCCGCAAACCTGTTGATGAGTCTCTGCAGATTCTCCAGTGGTGCAGCAGCAGATTCAGATCGATCGACTTAGCCTTGTGTACCTGTTCTTTCAGCTGCCAGGTGCTCAGTCACAGTATTGAAACAAACCTTTTGTTGCCCTGATTAACCCTTACCGTTCCAATCCATTACCCTATACACAAAAAGTTGGCTTCTTGTGAACTTGTGTCAGAACCCTGAGTAAAAACATTATACTTCGTTAAAAGGCGCTGTATAAATGCAAGCTATTGTCTGTATCTTCGCCCTCTTCTGTTGGGGAGCAGTGGGAAGTAGTGGAAGGATTTGCAGGCTGAATTAACAGTCTGAGAGGCTGCAATGTCACACTCCTTCCATCTTGATCCCAGCTGATATGGCGGGAGAGTTTTATGGGCTCCCTCAACCCTGATGATGGGGAAAAGGGTCACCCACACCCATTGGATTTGAGAATCCCTTCAGATTCAACTTAGAATTCCAGGCCAGAGCTCCAGTAACCACTTGTCGCAGTTGTCCAGAGTGAGATTCAATCCTGGGACCTCCTGACTCGGAAGGGAATGCTATCACTGAGCTAAAAACTAGATCAACAGCCTGGAGTAAAAGTCTTTTTAATTGATCATACATGAATGCCTTTGCCACTTCATGTTATATGGTTTGTTAGTGTGATCGAACATGTCATGAACCCATTCATCAGTACATTTTCACCATCCTTCTGGGCTGTGTATCCAAGACCTGAAGGATTAAAACGACCCGTCAGTTTTCAGTCTACACTGTGTGAGCCCCGTCTATGTTCCTGCAGTCTCCAGCTTGTATTGCAACAAGCCTGTCTCCCATATTCTTTTCTTTGCTGTGTTTCTTCCTCCTCCCTTTCAGCTGGCCTGCTCCCTCTCTCCATAGCTGGATTTGGAATTGAAAACTAGTCTCCGTAATGGTGCCATGAAACCATTGTCGATTGTTGTAAAAACCCATCTGGTTCACTAATGTCCTTTAGGGAAGGAAATCTGCCATCCTTACCCGGTCTGGCCTACATGTGTCTCCAGACCCACAGCAATGGGCGGCACAGTGGCGCGGTGGTTAGCACCGCAGCCTCACAGCTCCAGGGACCCGGGTTCGATTCTGGGTACTGCCTGTGCGGAGTTTGCAAGTTCTCCCTGTGTCTGCGTGGGTTTCCTCCGGGTGCTCCGGTTTCCTCCCACATGCCCAAGACTTGCAGGTTGATAGGTTAATTGGCCATTATAAATTGCCCCTAGTATAGGTAGGTGGTAGGGAAATATATAGGGACAGGTGGGGATGTGGTAGGAATATGGGATTAGTGTAGGGTTAGTATAAGTGGGTGGTTGATGGTCGGCACAGACTCGGTGGGCCGAAGGGCCTGTTTCAGTGCTGTATCTCTAAACTAAACTAAACAATGTGGTTGACTCTTACACGCCCTCGAAATGGTCCAGCAAACCACTCAGTTCAAGAACAATTAGCGACGGGCAATAAATACTGGCCTGCCAGTGATGCCCACAATCCATGAAAGAATTAAACCCCCCCCCCCCCGCATTAGCTGGCCTCACCGCACTCACTTGGCCTTCGTGTCCACTGAACCCACCTCTCCTCGCTCTCCCCCTTCCCTTTCCCCTGCCAAGGGGGAGCTAAGAACACGATGTGTTTAAAAATAAATCCCTGTTCCAGTAAGACCAGGTGAAGGCTGAAAGGGAACCCTCGACCTCTTTCTCACCTGGTCGTAACAGAAATTTGGGAGCTGGCCTCTGCAATTTTACCCGCAGACAAATGAGAGAAATTGGAAGTGGGAAGCTGAATTGTTTCCAATCAAAAAAGAGTAAGATTGTAATAGAGGTTTTCTTGTGGTTGTGTGTGCTTGAATACTAACATGTCTGTGATTGAAGCTAGCAGCTCCCCAAGTCAGGGTGAAGTAACTTGGGATAAGTTAAAAGCACTGTCTATGGAGGAGCCGAGGAAAATGGCTGAGCAGTGTGGGATCACTGTACGTGGCAAGGCTAGGAAGTCTGAACTCCTAAGGCCAGGGGCCAACCATTTTCCCCTTGAATCTGAAGAAGCAGAAACAGGGTTAGAAGTAGACCCAGACAGGGTATTGTTAGCAAAGATACAACTGGAACAGAGGAAACTTAAATTAGAAGAAAGAGAGAGAGAGGCAGGAGAGGGAGAAAGAGAGAGCCTTCCGGAAGGAATGTGAAGAAAATGAAAGAGTGTAGAAGGAACAAAGTTCAGGGGGCTGAATGGCCTCTTCCTGTTCCAATGATTGCTGAATCTTTTTTTTAAAAAAAAGAGTTCCTTAATCAAATCTAAAAATGATATCACTGAGCTTTGCTGCCTTTCCTGTGGGTTACTGTCCCAATCTGTGTGGGACTCAGCCACATGGGCAAAGGGTTCCATCTTGAGACTGCACTGATGCCCACTGGAGTTAGTAAAGTGGGTGAAGTAACAGGTACGGTTACCTTCTCCTGATCCGTCCAGTCAGGTTGCAAATTTCAGGCTTATGGACATCATAACACAATTGTGATGCCCTCCACAATGGAACAGCTTATCCTACAGGCCTGTGTGTGAAGAGTATGGGATATCTGGCTTAGGGATGGGCAGGCAGCTGATGGGGATCTGATTGAAGAGTTGGGCCCTTCAGTAGAGCCACGCCACACACAGCGATTAAGTTGAAGCCCTACAACCCCCGAGATCTCTGCACTTCTCCAATTCAATTCAATGCCATGGACCAGGTGCTGGAAGGTGGGATTAGATTGGGCGGCTTTTTTTTTCCGGCCGCGCAAATAAGATGGGCTGAATGGCCTCTTTCTGTGCTGTAACTTTTCTGTGGTTCGATTGATGGTGTGCCTTTAGCTGCCTCAGCCTTAAGCTCTGTTGCCTCCTCAAACCTCCCTGCCTCTCTTTCCTTTTATAAGATGCTCCTTAAAAGCTACCTCTTTGTCCAAGGTTTTGGCCAGCTGTCCTAATATCTCCTTATATGGCTTGGAATTTACCCTCCTCTCGGGCTTATTGTTAAAGTGCCTTGGGACATTTTACTAAGTTAAAGGTGCTGGAGAAATGAAAGTTGTTGTCGAAGGAGATTGTATTGGATTTAACAAAAATCATTGAACTGCTCTGTACATCCTCTGCAGTCTGTGTTCATCCCAGATTGTGGAGGAGGCCAAGATTTAAAGGCATCAGATGTGGTAATTTATGGGTTAACTTAAAGGAAAGTTCAATGGCTTTGCACTTTGGATCATAGATTGACACTGCGAGCAGTTAGAAGAGACCTTGTGTTGAGATAAAAAGCTATTAATGGCACTGCTGCCTGCGGAGGAGAGTTAGTATCTGAGGGCATTGAGCTGCAGTGTGGAGCTTGCTACTGCCTGCGGAGGAGAGTGAGTATCTGAGGGCATTGAGCTGCAGTGTGGAGCTTGCTACTGCCTGCGGAGGAGAGTGAGTATCTGAGGGCATTGAGCTGCAGTGTGGAGCTTGCTACTGCCTGCGGAGGAGAGTGAATATCTGAGGGCATTGAGCTGCAGTGTGGAGCTTGCTACTGCCTGCGGAGGAGAGTGAGTATCTGAGGGCATTGAGCTGCAGTGTGGAGCTTGCTGCTGTCTGTGACGGGAACTCCTGACGGTGGTAGCTACTGACTGCTGTCCAGGAATGTCGAGTCGCAGATCAAACTCTGGGTTCAAAACCTCCCAAGGGACTGCAGACAGTGCCAGGTCCGTTTGTCCATTTGCATCTGTCCTTCCTTCTATTCTGTCAGCTATTTTTCTGTCAAACTGCTGCAATCTTGACACTCCCTCTTGGGAACTTTCTGCAATTATCTCTCTCTGACCAAACTTTCACTTTGCCTGTTCTTACTCTCTACACAGCTTCTCCCCCCTTGTTCCTCTGTGAAATATCTAAAGCACGTGTAGAGGGATCTTTACTCTGTATCTAACCCTGTACTGTACCTGTCCTGGGAGTGTTTGATGGGGACAGTGTAGAGGGAGCTTTACTCTCTATCTAACCCCGTGCTGTACCTGTCCTGGGGAGTGTTTGATGGGGACAGTGTAGAGGGAGCTTTACTCTGTATCTAACCCCGTTTTTTTTTTCTTTTTTTTTTGTTTTTTTTTGCCGATTGCTGTCTTTGGTAGGGTGGTTTGGGGAGGTGGGTGGCAAGTTGCGACGAGAGTGGGCGAATGACCGTGAATCCATCGGAGAGAAGCAGCAAATATAGCAGCAAACTGGGGACAGGGAACAACGCAAAGTCCCTGAACCATAACCTGGTTTTGCACAGAGAGTTTGAAATCTCCACACACTCAGTACAGAGCTCAGAGTGATGTATCGAACCCCGTGCTGTACCTGTCCTGGGAGTGTTTGATGGGGGACAGTGTAGAGGGAGCTTTACTTTTTTATCTAAGTCATGCTTTACGCGGTGCTGCTTGTTCAAAAATGAAAGTGTTTTCCCACCACTGATGACCCTCTTGTACAAATTCCAGGAGAGTTAGCCCTTGGTTTGTTTTTGTTTTCTGTGTCTTTGATTACAAAGATTTTCTGGAACATTGTTGGCTGAAATTCAAAGACCTGCTTCTGCCCAAGGTCTGCTCTGAGCAGACACAACACAGGGCCACAAGCACACAGATACATGATTCTAGCTTTTATAATCTCACTGTGTTTTGTCAGGACTTTTAATGAACAAAGGAGCAATTTAAAAACATGAAATAACTGACTTATCAGCATCTGGTGGCGTAAAGATAGATTGCAGAATCATAGAAATTTACGGCACAGATGCAAGCTATTCAGCCTGTCAGGTCTGTGCCGGCTGAAACATATCCCGCCTAATCCCACTTTCTAACTCTTGGTCCATAGCCCATAGGTTATGGCACTTTAAGTGCAAATCTAAGTATTTTTAAAATGCGATGAGGTTTTCTAACTCGATCACTCTTTCGGGCGATGTGCTCCAGACTCCAGCACCTTCGGGGTGAAAAATTTCTCCCTCAACTCACCTAATCCTTCAACCAATGTTTTAAATCTGTGTCCCCGGTTAGTGATCTCTGCTAACAGAAATAGGTCTTTTCTATCCACTCTATCTCGTTCCCTCGTCATTTTATACACCTCAGTCTCCAATCTTTCCTCAAACCTAAAATTCTTCATCCCTGCCGACATCGTCAAAAGTCTCTTCTGTACCTGCTATTGTGCAGTCACATCCTTCCTGCTGTCTGGTGACCAGAACTCGACGCAGTATTCTAGCTGTGGTCTCATTAATGTTTTATACAGTTGCAACATAACCTCCCTGCTCTTCTATTCGGTGGCTCGGCTAATAAAGGAAAGTATCCCGCATGCCCTCTTAAGCACCTTACTTACCTATCCTGTTGCCTTCAGGGATCCGTAGACATGCACTCCAAGGTCCCTCTGTTCCTCTATGCTTCTCAGTATCCTACCATTTATTGTGTATTCCCTTGCCTAGTTTGCCCTCCCCACCCTCACACTTCTCTGGACTGAATTCCATTTGTCACTTTTCTGTCCCCTTGATATCTTTCTGCAGTCTACAGCTATCCTCCTCACTATCAACCACAAGGAACAATTTTTGTTTCATCTGCAAACTTCTGAATTCTGCCTTCTATATTTAAGTCTGAATCATTGATTATATACCCCAAAAAACTAGGGACTCTGTACTGAGCCCTGCAGAACCCCCCAGGAAACAGCCTTCCAGTCACAAAAAACATCTGTCAACCATTGTCCTTTGCTTCCTGCCGCTGAGCCAATTTTGGATCCAACTTGCCCTTGGATCAAATGGGCTTTTACTTTTCTGACCAGTCTGCCATGTGGGACCTTGTCAAAAGCCTTACTAAAATCCATCCAGACTACATCAAATGTGCTACTCTAATCAACCCTCCTTGTTACCTCCTCAAAGAATTCTATCAACTTAGTCAGACACGACTTTCCCTTAACAAATCCAGGCTGACTGTCTTTGATACGTGTCTTTCTAAATGACGAATGGTACTGTGCCTCAATTTTTCCAAAAGATGCTCACGAGGTTAGGTTGACTGGCCTGTAATTACTCTGTCTATCCCTTTCTCCCTTTTTAAACAACCGTACAATACTGCACCATGCCTGTAGCCAGAGAGGATTGGAAAATAATGGTCAGAGCCTCTGCTGTTTCCTCCTTTGCTTCTCTTAAGAGCCTGAAATACATTTCATCCTGGCTTGGTGATTTATCCACTTTCAAAGACATAAAACGACTAATATTTCCTAAAATAAAATCAAAATACTGCAGATGCTGGAAATCTGAAATAAAAACAGAAAGTGCTGGAAGTACTCAGCAGGTCTGGCAGTGTCTGTGGACAGAGAAACAGAGTTAATGGTCACTGACCTGAAACGTTAACTCCCTTTTTCTCTCCACAGATGCTGCCAGATCTGCTGAGTATTTCAGCACCTTGTTTTTATTGAAGAATTCTGCTCCCTCTGTGCCTTTCACGCTAATTCTATCCCAGTTAATATTAGGATAGTTGAAATCCCCCATTATTACTGTCCTATTGTTATTGCACTTCTCGGAGAGTTACTACAGAGTTACTCTTCTGTCTCTCTCCGCCCGTTCGGGGATCTATAGTACACTCTCAGTAGTGCGATTGCCCATTTTTTGTTCTCCAGCTCAACCGATATGGCCTCATTTGATCCTTCTAGTGTCATCCCTCGTCACGGGGCTTTAGCCAATATGACGTCTCCCTCCTTTTTTATCCCCCTCTCTATCTCGTCTGAAAACTCTGTAACCAGGAATATTGAGCTGTCATTCCTGCTCTTTAAGCTGTTGGAGTAATAGCTATGATATCATTCTAAGTGGTTATCTGTGCTCTTAGTTCATCTGCCTTTTTCACTAGATGCATTGAAGTATATACCATTAAGCATTGCTGAACATCTTTGTTTATTTTCTAGCGTTTGTTTCATCTGTATTTTACATGTTGTTTACAGTTCATTTTCTGCCTTCCATTTCCAGCTTTGCTTCTCTACCTTCTGAACCTATGCTGAAGTTCCCAGCCCACTGCCAAGTTAGTTTAAACCCTCCCCAACAGCTCTAGCAAACCTCCTCGTGACCATGATTGGTCCTAGTCCTCTTGAGGTGCAACCTGTCCGGCTTGTATGGGTCCCACTTCCTCGCGAACCGGTCCCAATGCCCTGGGAATCTAAAGCCTTCCCTCTTTCACCATCTCTTCAGCCATGCATAGATCTGCACTGTGCTTCTGTCTCTTTGCCCACCAGTTTATGGCACAAGGAGTAATCCAGAGATTATTCCCTTTGAGATCCCGTTTATTAATTTTGATAAAATTTGATTAATGATTGACTGGAACTCTGGGAATATGAGGAAGCACATTTTTACACAGCTGGTGATAATGACCTGGAACTTGCTGCCCACGAGGTGGTGGAAACGAAGACGATGAATGACTTCAATAGGAAGTTGGATGTCCACCTGAGAGAAATAGACTTGCAGGGCTACGGGGATCGAGCCGGAGAGTGGGACTGACTGGATAGCTCTGCGGAGAGCTGGCATGGACTCGATGGGCCGAATGGCCTTCTGTGCCGTAAATGACTCCATGACTGTTGGCCAGAACTGACTTGCAAATTGTGTTGCATTCCAATGGCAGTCTTGAGGTTTCATTGAAGTGTTCTACGTAAAGTTATGTAACTAAGCGGTGGTCACATGAGGCGTTTAATGTGATCAAAGGATTTGAAACGTCCTCTACCCCATTTTCTTGGGAGTCGGGGGGTGGTGGTGGTGGGGAGGTGTTGGGGGGAGTCCAGAACAAGGGGGAAATAACCTTAAAATTAGAGCTAGGGGTTCAGGGGTGATGCGAGGAAACACTTTTTCACACAGTAGTGGAAATCTGGAACTCTTCGACCTCCCCTGCTGCCCAAAGTTATTGAGGCTGAGGGTCAACTGAAAGTTTCAAAACAGAGATTTTTGTTAAGTGGGGGTATTGAGGATTTTGGAGCTAAGGCGAGTCGCTGGAGTTATGATACCGATCAGTCGTGATCGAATTGAATGGTGAAATAGACTCGAGGACTGAATCTCCTCCTGTTCCTATGTTCAGTGAGTCACCACAGTAACTCTGTTTAATAGAATGTACCTGGGTCTTGTTGCTTTAGATTTGTATGCCATGGGCTGTATGGGAGCAGTGGGTGAGATTCTCGTGTCTGTATCTCAGTAAAGTGCAGCTGAGAAGGTGTAGAATAAAAACAAAATACTGGAAAGACACTCAGTAGGTCAGGCAGTATCTGTGGAAAGAGAAACTGCGTTAAACGTGTCAGGTCAATGGCCTTTTGTGAGGACTGGAAGAAGTTGGAGATTTAACTGTTTTGAGAAAATACAGAGGCAGGGAAAAAACAAATGGGGAATTACTCCTGTCCTCCACCCAGTCTCCTTTTGTGCTTATCCCTTTACTGGCTCTGTACTTGCTCAAACATTCATCTTTAACACCTTCCAATTCTGATGGAAGGTTATTGACCTTTCCTCCCTCCAGCTCTGCTGCCCATATCCGAACTCCCACCAAGATCTGTTTACCCATCATGTGCTTGCTGACCTACATTGGTTCCCAGTCCAGCAACGCCTCAAATTTAAAATTCTTATCTTTGTGTTTGAACCTCTCTGTGGCCTCACTCCTCAACTCTATAATATCCAGCCCTATAACTCTGCGAGATCTCTGTGCTCTACCTATTCTGGCCTCTTGGGCATCCCCAATTTTTAATCGCTCCACCATTGGTGGCCGTGCCTTCAGCTGCCTGGGCCCCAAGCTCTGGAATTCCCTCCCTAAACCTCTCCGCTTCTCTCTCCTCATTTAAGATGTTCCTTAAAATCTATCTCTTTGACCAAGCTTTTGGTGTCCTGTCCTAATATCTCCTCATGTGGCTCAGTGTCAGATAACCTTCATGTGAAGCACCTTGGGAGGTTTTACTATGTTAAAGGTGCTATATAAATGCAGGTTGTTGGTACTGCCTGACGAGCTGAGTGTTACCGGCATTCTCTGTTTCAGATTTCTGGCATCTGCAGATTTTATTGTAGAACGATACAAACCTGTGTGAATGCTCCTATTTTCTGTGTGTTTCTCTCACTCGCATTCTACTTCTATGCAGGAAGATGCTGTGGCTGTTCATTTTGGGGCTGCCTCTGACTGTGTCGGCAGCCAAGGATGTCCTTAATATCTGTATGGACGCGAAGCACCACAAGACAAAGCCCGGATACGAGGGGAAACTCTTCAAACAGGTAACGGGGAGACAAGAAGGCAGGCCAGGCATCTGCTTTTATACCCCCCCCCTCCTCTGAGTAATGCTCATTGCCCTGCCAATGGGCCACTGTATCAGTGCTCTAGGTCTGGCAATAGATGGTATAAGAGAGTGGCAGTGTGGGGCTGTGAACCTTCTTATTCATTCTTTGATCTCCTCTCCCCCAACAGCAACAGTTTCCATTTATAAAGCATTAGTAGCACAGTAAGATGTCCCAAGACGCCTCACAGGATTGAGAGTCAGACAAAATTTGACATTGAGCCAGATACGGAGGTATTAGGACAGGTGACAAAAGCTAAGTCAAAGAGGTAGGGTTTAAGGAGCGTCCTATAGGAGGAGAGAGAGGTTTAGGGAGGGAATTCCAGAGCTTTTAGGGCCCAGGCAGCTGAAGGCTCGGCTGCCAATGGTAGAGTGATTAAAAACAGGGATGTTTGATGGACCAGAATTAGAGGAGTGCAGAGATATCGGAGGGTTGTAGGGCTGGATGAGCTCACAGAGATCGAGAGAGGCAAGGCCACGAAGGGATGTGAAAACAAGGATGAGAATTTTTAAACTGAGGGGCTGCCAATTTGCTGTTTCCTTCCCTGGAGTACAGTTCCACCAGCCACTAGCACCTCCGAAAAGTTGCTATTCTTTGTGTGAGCATTGGTGTTTGGCTGTGAAGAGCATCACAGTTGACTGTGAACCTGACCCCACAAGTTCAGTTTCCTGCAGGGAATTAGTTTATAACGAGCTGGAGCCAGAACTGCCTTTCAGTTCCGAGAGGTCTGTTCTGCCACACCTTGGTTTCGCATTCCTTCATGCCATTCCCCAACAAACATCTGTCAATCTCTGTGTTGAAGCTTTGAGTTGATCCCCCTCAGCCTCAACAGCATTTTATTTTGGGGGGGGGGGGCTGTGGGGGAGGGGGGGAGGAAAGAGTTCCAGATTTCCACTCCCCTTTGTGTGAAGAAATGCTTCCTGACGTCACCCCCGAATGGCCTAGCACTTTCTTTAAAGTCATGACCCCTTGTTCTGGACTCCCTCCGACCGGAGGAAATAGGGTCGATAGAGAGGTACGATCACCTTCTTTAATCAGAGTGAGGGTAGGGCCGATCAGGGATAGTGGAGGGAACTTGTGCCTGGAGTCGGAGGAGGTAGGGGAGGTCCTAAATGAATACTTTGCTTCAGTATTCACTAGTGAGAGGGACCTGGTCGTTTGTGAGGACAGCGTGGAACAGGCTGATATGTTCGAACAGGTTGAGGTTAAGAGGGAGGATGTGCTGGAAATTTTGAAAGACATGAGGACAGATAAGTCCCCGGGGCCAGACGGGATATACCCAAGGATATTATGGGAAGCGAGGGAAGAGATTGCTGCGCCTTTGGCAATGATCTTTGCGTCTTCACTGTCCACTGGAGTAGTTCCGGATGATTGGAGGGTGGCAAATGTTGTTCCCTTGTTCAAGAAAGGGAATAGGGATAGCCCTGGGAATTATAGGCCAGTCAGTCTTACGTCGGTAGTGGGCAAATTATTGGAGAGGATTCTGAGAGACAGGATTTATGATTATTTGGAAAAGCATGGTTTGATTAGAGACAGTCAGCATGGCTTTGTGAGGGGCAGGTCATGCCTCACAAGCCTTATTGAATTCTTTGAAGATGTGACAAAACACATTGATGAAGGAAGAGCAGTGGACGTGGTGTATATGGATTTTAGCAAGGCGTTTGATAAGGTTCCCCATGGTAGGCTCATTCAGAAAGTAAGGAGGCATGGGATACAGGGGAAGTTGGCTGTCTGGATACAAAATTGGCTGGCCCATAGAAGACAGAGGGTGGTAGTAGATGGAAAGTATTCAGCCTGGAGCTCGGTGACCAGTGGTGTTCTGCAGGGATCTGTTCTGGGACCTCTGCTCTTTGTGATTTTTATAAATGACTTGGATGAGGAAGTGGAAGGCTGGGTTAGCAAGTTTGCCGATGACACGAAGGTTGATGGAGTTGTGGATAGTGTGGAAGGCTGTTGTAGGTTGCAATGGGACATTGACAGGATGCAGAGCTGGGCTGAGAAGTGGCAGATGGAGTTCAACCTGGAAAAGTGTGAAGTGATTCATTTTGGAAGGTCGAATTTGAATGCAGAATACAGGCTTAAAGACAGGATTCTTGGTAGTGTGGAGGAACAGAGGGATCTTGGGGTTCATGTCCAGAGATCGCTCAAAGTTGCCACCCAAGTTGATAGGGTTGTTAAGAAGGCGTATGGTGTGTTGGCTTTCATTAACAGGGGGATGAGTTTAAGAGCCGCGAGGTTATGCTGCAGCTCTATAAAGCCCTGGTTAGACCACACTTGGAATATTGTGTTCAGTTCTGGTCGCCTCATTATAGGAAGGATGTGGAAGCTTTAGAGAGGGTGCAGAGGAGATTTACCAGGATGCTGCCTGGACTGGAGGGCATGTCCTACGAAGAAAGATTGAGGGATCTAGGGCTTTTCTAGTTGGAGCGAAGAAGGATGAGAGGTGACTTGATAGAGGGGTACAAAATGATGAGAGGCATAGATAGAGTGGATAGTCAGGGACTTTTTCCCAGGGCGGAAAGGGCTATCACCAGGGGGCATAATTTTAAGGTGATTGGAGGAAGGTTTCGGGGAGATGTCAGAGGTAGGTTCTTTACACAGAGAGTGGTGGGTGCGTGGAATGCGCTGCCAGCGGTGGTAGTAGAAGCAGATACATTAGGGACATTTAAGCGACTCTTGGATAGGTACATGGATGATAGTAGAATGAAGGGTAGGTAGTTAGTTTGATCTTAGAGTAGGTTAAAGGTTCGGCACAACATCGTGGGCTGAAGGGCCTGTACTGTGCTGTACTGTTCTATGTTCTATAAGCACCTCAGTTCGACCATGCCTTAACTACATAACATGACATAGAATCCACAGCATAGAAACAGGTCATTCCGCCTACAGGTCTTCGCCAGTGTTTAGGCTCCACACAAGTGTCCTGCCACTCCTCTTCATCTAATTCCATCACTATATCCCTCTATTCCTTTCTCCCTCGTGTGTTTATCCAGCTTCTCCTTAAATGTATCTCTACTATTCACCTCAACCACTCCCTGTGGCAGTGAGCCCTACATTCTCCCCACGTTCTGGGTAAAGAAGTTTCTTCTGAATTCCTGATTGGATTTATTAGTGACTCTCATACTTATCGCCCCCGAGACTTAGCCTCTCCCGCACGACTTTGTAGTTCTGGGCCTTGGAGGCCAGTCCTAACACACTTGCTGCCTGAGTTGGGATCAACTGAACGAAAGCAGACCACAGACTGAAGCTGGGACCTTGTGCGTTTGTGGCTCAGTCTCACACTCGTGAACCCTGCCCTCCTGATCAGGAATAGAAGATGCTCGGCAATGTCTGAGCCGTTTATTGAACTCTTTCTTTTCCTCCTTTCCTTGCCTCTTTTTTCACCCCCCCCCCCGCCCCAACCTTCCCATTCGAATCTGGACTTGGCTCCTGTGGTGTCTGTGGATATTACTTAATGAGCTGATAAGACAGCTGAAGGTGAATTTGGCAGCAGTATATTTTCTTTACAGCACAGTTAATTTACTTTCTGCAGCTTTTGCAATCTGGCAGGTAATAATATCACGTCAAGTTCAATGTATTCCTGTAAAGTGAGCTGACCTTGATGTTGCTCGTATCTGGGAACATTGGTAAATATTAAACCAGTGGAGAGGGAGGACACCATTCTAGTGAGTGCTGCATTCTTTTGATGTACGTTCTCTAATCCTCCGGCCTTTCGTAACAGTTTTAACTGTTATTTCTTTTGCATATAGTAGGCCCTCACTCTCCTATCAGCAACTGATGTTGTGTAGGGATTGCTGATGAATAAATCCCCAAGTTCCGCCTGGTGCTGCCATTCTGGTAGTCGCACAATACAATGATAATGCAGTTGTTGACTAATTGCAGTGTTCAACAATGAAAATCTGAATTTATATAGTGCCTTTAGCATAGCAAAACATCTCGAGGCCCTGCGCAGGAGTGGTATCAAGCAAAATTTGATACCGAGTCACGTAAGGAGATATTAGGACAGGGCTGATCAAAGAGGTTGGTTTTAAGGAGTTTCTTAAAAGAGGAGAGAGAGATGGAGAGTTTTAGAGAGAGAATTCCAGAGCTTAGGGCTCAGACAGCTGAAGGTATTTTTCCCTGCCCTGACCCTTAGTGTCCAAAAATCTATCGATCTCTGTCTTGAATATACTCAATGACTGAGTATCCACAGCTCTCCAGGGTAGAGAATTCCAAAGATTCACAACCCTCTGAGTGAAGACATTTCTCCTCATCTCAGTCCTAAATGGACAACCCTTTAATTTGACACAGTGATCCCTAGTTCTAGACTCTCCAGCTTTCAGCATCTACCCTGTCAAGCCCACTAAGACTTTTATAGATGACTAAGTGCCTCCAGTCTGATGATACTTCCAACAATGCACCACATTCTCAATACTGCATTGCATTATCTGCTCAAGTCCCGGAGTGAGGCTTTTCATTTAAAGATGACAGCAGCACCGATTCGGATGGAAGGGTCACTGACCTGAAACGTTAACTCTGTTTCTCTCTCCTCAGATGCTGCCAGACCTGCTGAGTATTTCCAGCATTTTCTGTTTTTATTTAAGTGCAGAATCTTCCCTTGTGTGAGCCTTTACATTTGTACCACCGGCCACAGAGAGTTTGCATCGTATCTACATAGAATTTTCATGTTGGCAAATTATAGTTACTCGCTCTTCTGTCTTAGTTTAGTTTTAGAGATACAGCACTGAAACAGGCCCTTCGGCCCACCGAGTCTGTGCCGACCATCAACCACCCATTTATACTAATCCTACACTAATCCCATATTCCTACCACATCCCCTCCTGTTCCTATATTTCCCTACCAGCTACCTATACTAGGGGCAATTTATAATGGCCAATTAACCTACCAACCTGTAAGTCTTTGAACCCGGGTCGCTGGAGCTGTGAGGCTGTGGTGCTAACCACTGCGCCACTCCTAAGTGATGTGGGTTTTCTTGGAAGCTTTGTGGCAATAGTCTGAAATAAACGGAGAGGGCTGCATTGCAATGAATTACAATACTGGGGCGGCACAGTGGCGCAGTGGTTAGCACCGCAGCTTCACAGCTCCAGGGACCCGGGTTCGATTCTGGTGACTGCCTGTGTGGAGTTTGCAAGTTCTCCCTGTGACCGCGTGGGTTTTCGCCGGGTGCTCCGGTTTCCTCCCACAGCCAAAGACTTGTAGGTTGATAGGTTAATTGGCCATTATAAATTGCCCCTAGTATAGGTAGATGGTAGGGAATATGGGATTACTGTAGGGTTAGTATGAATGGGTGGTTGTTGGTCAGCACAGACTCGGTGGACCGAAGGGCCTGTTTCAGTGCTGTATCTCTAAATAAATAAATAATAATAAATACTAGTCGCAGAAACTGAGCAAACGGTCCTCAGTGCCTCCCCGTGGTGTAGAAGGAAGAGAGTCATGCTGCTTAAAACTTGTGCGATCCCAATGACACACTGGATTGGTGTATGGTGTCATGGAGTCGAATATTGGCTCATAGCCATCATTTTAAGTTCATAATCGAGTAATTCTGGGTTTAAAATATTTTTGTAGGTTCAATCCAGATTTAGATTTAGGAAGGTTGTGAAGGCGGGTGCAGCAAGAATTTGAGAGAATGGTCTGAGGGACTTCAGTCTGGTGGATAGAGTGGAGAAGCTGGGGTTGAAAGGAGATGTGTTGGGGGTGCTCAAAATCATGGGAGGTCTGAACAGAGTAGACAGGGAGAAAACCTTCCATTGGCGGAAGCATCAAGAACCAGAGAGCAGCAATTTAAGGTGATTGGTAAAAGAAGCAATGACAACATGAGGGAAAAACCTTTTCACGCAGCGAGTTGTTAGGATCTGGAATGCACTGCCTGAGAGTGTGTTGGAGGCAGGTTCAATTGTGGCTTTCAAAAGGGAATTGGTTAATAATTTGAACAGAAAAGATTTGCAGGGCTACGGGGAGAAGACAGGTGAATAGGACCAGCTGAGTAACTCTTGGAGAGTTGGCATGGACACGACCAGTTGAGTGGCCTCCTTCTGTGCTGTAACCATTCAATGTTGCAAAGCACTTTACAACCAATGAAGTACTCTTGAAGTGTAGTCACTGTTGTAATGTGGGAAACACAGCAGCCAGTCTGCGCACAGCAAGATCCCACAAACAGCAATAAGATAATGACCAGATCATCTGTTTTGGTGATGTGGATTAAGGACGCTGTGGGAACTTTTACATCCACCTAGAGGGCAGACAGAGCCTCGGTTTGACATCTCATCTGAAAGACAGCATCTCCAACGATGCAGCACTCCCTCAGTCCTGCACTGGGAGTGTCGGCCTGGAATTATGGTGCTCAGGTCTCTGAATTGTGAACTCACTTGTTTTTAAAAGTAGTGGGTCGTGAAATCTTTTACAGGTATGGGCATACCTTGATGAGGTGTCTCCCTGAAGCATATAATGGGAAACCTGTGTGCCTTATCTTTGCTGATGACTTGCCCTGCTTTCTTTTTTTTGATTTGTGCAGTGTGAACCCTGGAAAGACAATGCCTGCTGTACTGCCAATACCAGCATAGAGGCACATAATGAACATTCCTACCTCTACAACTTCAACTGGAATCACTGCGGCATCATGACAGAAAAATGCAAGAGACACTTTATCCAGGATACTTGCCTGTACGAATGCTCCCCCAACTTGGGTCCCTGGATAACACAGGTGAGCAGCGTTGAACTGTGGTGGAATGCACTTTGTAAATGTTCAGAGGTCAAATAAATGTGGGATTTGTAGAGGGAGCTTTACTCTGTGTCTATCCCGTTTTTTTTTATCGAGGGGGCCTTTATTCCTCAGGCCCCCTTTATATACACACTTATATTTTTAAAATAACTTTATTAAAAAACAGAAATAAACAAAAACTCAAATTAAAATGCCATTCTCGGCGTCAACGATGCACTCCAGTCCCTGCGGTGCCCACCGGTCACGGAAGGCCTCAAGCGTACCGGCGGACACTTTGGCCAGGCCCAGGAGCAGACCGACGAGGAGATCCTCCTCCCGGCCCACGTCCCTCCTCACCGGGTGCCCAAAGATCAGGAGCATGGGACTGAAGTGCAGCCAGAACTTGAGGAGCAGCCCCTTCAGATACTCAAAGAGGGGCTGCAACCTCGCACACTCCGTATAAACATGGAACACGGACTCGTCCAGGCCGCAGAAAGTACAGGTGGCCTGGGAGTCCGTGAACCTACTTAAAAGTCTATTGCACGGGACTGCTCTGTGCAACACCCTCCACCCAAGGTCCCCGATGTAAAGGGGGAAGACTCCCGCGTAGAGAGACCTCCATCGGGGTTTCCCCTCGCCGCCAGATGGCAACGCGGACCGCCAGGGTGTGTCCGGCCGGCTGACGAGGGCGAGGAAGTGGAGAGTGTGCAGGAGCAGCCCGTACAGGAAACCCTCCGTGCCGATTGGAATGGCACGGAGGGCATTTCCGAGAGGCGGCTCGGGTTGTGCGGGACCGGCTCCCGAGGAGGGTTTCGGGGCCTGGGTCCGATGAGCAGTTCCGGCTGAGCGGGGGTCAGCTCGGCCAGGAGCGCTCCGCTCTCCCGAGCCCCCTCGCCACCCGCAGTGAGGGGCGTCCCGAGGGTTTCGGCTACTTCTCCGCCCGCCGGACCGTCCCCGGAGTCGGCCGCCCGGACAGCCGAGGTGCTTTCCTCCGCTGGCGGGGGAGCGCCCTGACTGGAGGCGACCATGTTCCAGACTCGGAATAGATCCCGGTAAAAGACAGGCAACTCCCTCAGAGAGGCGCGGCTAACGGACTCCACCGGGAGCTGCGTGTCGTCTTGAAGGCAGTGACACTGGCGGAAAAAATACGTCGCCAGAGCACACCATCTGGGAGGACGCTCGACGTACAGGTATCTCTGCAGGGTCCGAAGGCGGAGAGTCGCAGCCTGGGTGCGGACGCACACCAGCGACTGGCCGCCCTCCTCGATCGGGAGACTCAGGACCGCGGCAGAGACCCAGTGTTTCCTCTTGCCCCAGAAGAAATCGACGCGTTTTTTCTGGATCTTGGTGGCAAATACAGGGGGCGGGGCCAAAGTGACCAACTGGTACCACAGCATGGAGGCCACCAGTTGGTTTATGACCAGCGCTCGGCTCCTGTAGGAAAGCACTCGGAGCAGTCCTGTCCAGCGCCCCAGCCGAGCGGTGACTTTCGCCTCCAACTCCTGCCAGTTTGCCGGCCAGGCTTCCTCAGCAGGGCTAAGGTGGACTCCCAGGTAGAGGAGGTGCGTGGTGCTCCACGCAAAAGGTGTCATCTCCTCCGGCAGGGAGTCCACCCGCCACTGACCAACCAGGGAGTCCGGAACATTTCTCCCAATTGATCCTCGCGGAGGACGCGGCAGAAAAGGTCTGCTGGCAGTCTCGCATCCTCCGCAAGTCAACGGGATCTGTGACCGCGAGGAGCACGTCGTCGGCGTAAGCCGAGAGGACGGCCCGCATGGCCGGCTCGCGCAGAGCCAATCCCGTCAACCTCCTGCGAAGCAGGCACAGGAAGGGCTCCACGCAGATGGTGTACAATTAGCCGGACATGGGGCACCCCTGGCGCACTCCTCTCCCAAAGCGAAGGGGCGCCGTCAAGGACCCGTTAACTTTGACTAGACACTCTGCGGCGGCGTATAAAAGTCGGACCCGGGCCACAAAATGCGGCCCGAGTCCGAAAGCGCGCAGAGTCCCGAAAAGGTAATCGTGATCCACCCTGTCGAACGCCTTCTCCTGATCGAGGGAGAGAAAGGCGACTGACTGACCAGTCCTCTGGGAAAGATGGATCAGGTCCCGGACCAGGTGGATGTTGACTTGGATGGACCAGCCCGGGACCGTGTAGGACTGGTCGGGGTGGATCATGTGGGCCAGCACGGAGCCCAGGCGGGTAGACATAGCCTGGGCAAAGATCTTATCATCCGTGCTGAGGAGGGAGACCGGACGCCAGTTTTTAAGCGGGCGGAGATCGCCCTTCTTAGGCAACAGGACGATGACCGCCCTGTGCCACGAGAGGGGCATCTCCCCGGTCGCCAGGCTTTCCCCCAGGACCTGCGCGTAATCGTCTCCCAGAACGCCCTGAGGAACTCCACGGTCAACCCATCCAGCCCTGGGGATTTGCCCCTTGAGAGCTGGTGGAGGGCGCCGGTCAGCTCCGCCAACGTGAGCGGAGCCTCCAATCCTTCGGCGCCCTCCGGGCTGACCTGCGGCAGGTCCTCCCACAAAACTCTGCGCGCATCTTCGCTGGACGGATCCAGAGAGAACAACGCACTGTAATAAGTACGGACCAGGAGGCCCATTCCCTCCGGATCCGTGATGGAGGATCCGTCGTCGGCCAGCAGCTCGACGAGCTGCTTACGGACCACCCGCCATTTTTCCAACGAGTAGAAGAAGGGTGAGGCGCGGTCCAAATCTTCCAGGATCTGAATCCGCGACCTCACGTACGCGCCTCGGGACCCTATGAGCTGCAGGTCCCTCAGCGCGCCCTTCTTCTCTTTGTACGCCTGCCACAGGGCCGGGTCCGCGATGGCATGACCGAGGCGGGACTCCAAGTCGAGCACCTCCCTCTCAAGGTGCCCGATCTCGGCCTCCCGCCTCTTGGTCGACCCCTTCGCGTACTCCTGACAGAAGATGCGGATGTGAGTCTTGCCCACATCCCACCATAGCCTCAAGGAGGGGAAGCCCCCCTGCTTCCTTCTCCAGTCGGCCCAGAATCGACAGAACGAGTCCCGAAATCGCACGTCCTCTAGCAGCCGGTTGTTAAAGTGCCAGTACGCGGACTCTGCCCGCGTGCGGAGCGGAATGAACTCCGCCCACACCAGGTGGTGGTCCGAGCATGGCACCAGCCGCATGGAGGCCACCGAGACGCGGGAGACGTACGCCTGCGAAATGTAGAGGCGGTCGATTCGCGACCCCCCTCCTCCAGACCTCCACGTGAAGGCGCTGGAGTCGGGATGGAGATTCCGCCAGACGTCCACCAAATTGAGGGAGCTGATCAGTCCCCTCAACTTCTCCACCGATGCTTGGCCGCGCTAGGGACCGGAGCGCTCCCCCACCTCGAGGGTGCAGTTAAAATCCCCCCCGAGGATGATGCACTCGCCGCTATCGATGGAGCTCAAGAGAGCGGACACTTCTTCAAAGAAGCGCGCTTGCAACGCGCCGGGCCTGGGTGCGTACACGTTCACAAAGTGGAGCGGCACGCTACCCAGGCGAACGGCGAGGTGGAGCAAGCGGCCCGGCACCAGCTCCTTGACCCCCAAGATCTCCGGCTGAAATGTCGGGGCCAACAAGATAGCCACCCCACTAGAAATAGGGGTGAGGTGACTCATGTAGACCCCACCCTACCACTCCAGGAGCCAGGTGGCTTCGTCTCCCGGAATGGTGTGGGTTTCCTGCAGAAAGCTCACCGCCTATCTCCCTTCCCTGAGGACTAAGAGATTGTGAAATCTGCGGTGAGACCCCCTGCTGCCGTTGATGTTGAGGCTGGCTATGGTTATCTTCATGTCAAAGGTACTTAAAACCCGTCACCAACACCTCACTGTGAGGAGGGAGTGGAAGTGCACCTGGCCCTCCACTCCCCCAGCAACCCATTGAGGAACACATTAAAACGGCGCCTCTCAACCAGTTTCACGTCCGCGCGCTTGCCCGCTTTCTTCAGGGCGGCACGAACGGACTGTATGATCAGCGCCAGATTCGACCAATAGCCAAGGGCCAGCTGAACTTTATCGCGGCAACCCCTGCAAACCGCGAGGAAATCCCGGAGTTCCGCCGTGGGGATGAGAGGAGATTCGGTGGGAGGCACGAGGGACTCCACCACCTCACTGGCGATGGAATCAAGATCATCCTCCGTGGCCCACACCGAATCCCCATCCTCCTCCGGGTCGTCACCGCCAGCGGCCGACACATCCACCACACACTGTGGGGCGGACATCCCGGCCGCGCCAGCTGGTCCTGCCTCCGTCACGATCCCACCCCCAGGATCGATGGCGGAGGAGTCCTCTCTGGGTTCTATTGTGAAACTGGAGCCTGTGGGTACCAGCAGCGCGGAACCCCCCTCCACCTCCGTCCCAAGCCAATAAGTGGTCCAGGGGAGACATAAGATCCCGACTCCGGAAATCCAGCCGGAGCCGAGACCGGAGGCAGAGAGAGGAGGCCATCTCCTGCTTCGCCAGCACCCACAGGTCCAGCAGATGGGGCAGCATTCTCAGTTTTCACCAGGTCGGGTGTTTCCTGGTTGGTGGTGGACTCCGGCTGGGAGGGCTGACCCTCTGGGGTGTCGCCCTCCCCTTCATTTCGGGCACCCGACCCAGTAGCAGTGGCGGAATGGGCGGCGTCCCCAGGCTCCCCCACCACAAGCAGGGCCCCACTTACTCCTTCAGGAGGGGCCTCATGTACCGGGGCCTTCCCCTCCCCTCCATCCTGAGGAATAGGGAGCTCCTGCCCGGACTTTGTAGCCTTGGTGGTGGCGGTAGGGGGAACCTGAGGACCTGAAACAGGAGACAGCTCCCCTCCAACAGATGGGCCCTGCACTATTTCTGTGGAGGGGTGCCTTCTCCTCTTTTTCACACTGGGGCGCGGAGACTCAGAGACCTGCATGTCATCAGAGACCTCCGCTTCCGCACCCTTTTTTTCCTTTTTAGTCACCCTGGGCTTGAGCCCAGCCCTGGGACAGGTGGATTCCATGGGAATGGGCTTTGGGCTGAGCTCAGGCTCGGGTTGTGTCAAAGTGTCCAGGGGACGCGCCTCATGATGTTTCTTTTTTCCCCGCGTCTTCCTTCCACTCGGACGGACGCTCCCCTCCCCGCCGGAGGCTGTGAAAACCACAGCCTCCTGAACCGACTGAGCAGTGTGTATTGGATGTGTGGGGGGAGTGGGAGGAGGTGCTGTGGAACCACACTGGGCCGCCGAGGTGGAGCTGGCAGCCGGGAGGTTGGGGCAGTTCTTACGAACATGCCCCACCCCCTTGCAGACGTGGCACCGCACTCCATCCGAGGTCCAGAAGACGCGGTAGGCCATCCCCTGAAACTCTATACCGAAGTGGCCCTCCAAGACCACCTCCCGCGCCAGCTACATGAATAGCTGGCGGCGGAAGGAGTAGACATGTCGGAGGCTGTGCTCCCGAAGACCGAGCGGGACTGGGGTGATCCCTAACCTCACCTCCCCCAGATGGTGTAGGTGGGGGAGGAGGAGCTCATCAGGAATTAAGGGTGGGACGTTCGACAAGTTTACCCGATGCGCAGTGACCCCCAGAGGGTCCACTGGCAGGAAAATCCGACCCACTGTGAGCCCCGTACTTAGGGCGAGGGACACAGCCCGCTCGGTCTTCAGGAAGAACACAGCCTTCCCATACATCTTTGAGGCTGCAACAATGGCCGAGGGGCTGACAACCACGGCCATTGCCTTAACGCAAGCCTCAATAGTCATGTTAGGGTGGGTGTAACTCTTCACCCTATGCTTTGATGTTAAGATTTTAAATGGTGACGGGGCCACAGGAGCAGCTGCTGCAGCATAGGAGGGCCCCGCCACCGGAGAGGACTGAGAAGTCATGGGGTGGAAGAGTTACAAGCACTTTGTTGAGAGCAAAAAAAAAGAAAAGAGCAAATACAATAAATCAAAAATGTAACACTTAAAGGATGTAGCACAGGGGAAGAGGCTGAGGGTGAGGAAGGCCAAGAGGAATCAGTCTTTGTTAGTATTGCACAAGTCTTGTAGCTGGTCTTCCAGTTGGGAGGGTGGGGTGATGTCTTCACCTGGGTCAGTTGTAAGCTGCCCAGGCACACGCCTCCTTCGATGTTCAGATAATAAGTCTCTTCACCTGGGCAGCTCCAGCTGTCCCAGGCTTAGTAGTTGGGGTGGGGAGGGAGCTCCCTATTGAACAATACAGCCCCACCCAAGGTCTTCAGGTCTCTTCTTTCCCCACCCCCAACAATCAATGAAAAAGACTTTCAGTGCTAAGCAAACTCACAAAAAGAGCTTCCAGTTCTCTGCCTTCCTTCCTTTGTTGAAATTTGGAAAAAACTTTTGTTTCAGTTTGAGTCTCCCTCTTGCAGCAGTCACACAGCCTGCAGTCTCCAACCTTTGCACACAGCCACAGTCAGCTGCACCTCGTTGATGCACTCAGGCTCCCAAATCAGAGAGCAGCCAATCCCAGTGCTGTACCTGTCCTGGGAATGTTTGATGGGACAGTGTAGAGGGAGCTTTACTCCATATCTAACCCCGTGCTATACCTGATTGGACAGTGTGGAAAAGTGATCTAACTTGGTTTGTTAGTAGTGATTTGATGTGTGAATGGTTGAAAAAGTGTAACATTTAATGATTTATATCTGTTTGACCTAAATGAGATTTTTAGTTTAATTTGTTATTTTACTGATATTCAAAGGGTTAGTTGCCAGGAACATGCAAGTCATCTAAGAACATTGACTGAGGAAGTTTGTTAGAATACCAAACTTATTGACCATTTGGGTGTGTACTCTCACTTCCCACTTATTTGTGATATTATAGATTATAGCAGAACCTGCGCAAGAGATCTTGTTGATAGTTGGCTTCACTATCGTTTGATTGTATGAGGGAGCGAACATGGGGAACGTGAAGTCTGCTTGTGCGAGTGACTGATACTACCGAACCCAAAAGAATGTTGAGTGCGGAACTGACGTTCGGAACAGCGCCCTATCACTCTGATTTTCTGTTTCCTTCCATTGTTAGTGTTTTTTAAGGTGGTACCTTTTCTGTGCTCTCGCAGCAAGTTTTGTTTTTGAAGTATGACTTGTCATTTTTCTACATGTGTGGCAGGTTGATCAGTCTTGGAGGAAGGAACGGATTCTGGATGTCCCAATCTGCAAGACAGACTGTGAAGAATGGTGGACGGACTGCCTGGAGGATCACACGTGCATGGTGAACTGGCATAAGGGATGGGACTGGAGCACTGGTGAGTCTGTCTCTCGCCCCTGGGCGGAAACACTTCGCTATGTGTTCGGTCTGAATGAGAAAATAAGATAAGAGCAGAAGTAGGAGGAGTATGGCATTTGGCTCCTCGAGCCTGCTCTGCCAGTCAAAGACTCGAGCACAACGTCCAGCTCCCAGTACTGAGGGAGGGCGTACAGGAACTCAGCAGGGCACACCTTAAGTCAGAATGTCTGCAGCCTCTTAATTGATACGAACATTTGTTCAACAGTCCTTAGCCTTTGCAGTTAACCTCAGTCTGCACATTGGTTACTTAAATGCAATTAGACTACACAACGTTAAAGGGTTCACTTCAGCAGCCGAATAATAGTTTGTGTTTTCCATTGTGTGACCTAAGGGTCAGTCGTGGTTCAGTGGGTAGTGCTCTTGCCAGAGTGGGTTCGAGTCCCACTCCAGACACCTGAGCACGTAATCCAGGTTGATGCTGCCACCTTTTGGATGAGACCGGTGAAACTGAGGTCCTATCTGCCCTCTCAGGTGCACATAGAAGATCCTATGGCACAGTTTGGAAGAAGTCCAGCGTATTCTCCCTGGTGCCCTGTCCAATATTTATCCTTCAACCAACATTATCAAAACAGATTATCTAGTCATTGTCATATTGCTGTTTGTGAGACAATGTTGTGTTCAAATTGGCTGCCTCAAAGAACAAAGACAAAGAAAATTACAGCACAGGAACAGGCCCTTCGGCCCTCCAAGCCTGCGCCGATCCAGATCCTCTAGCTAAACATGTCGCCTATTTTCTAAGGGTCTGTATCTCTTTACTTCCTGCCCATTCATGTATCTGTCTAGATACATTTTAAAAGACGCTATCGTGCCCGCGTCTACCACCTCCGCTGGCAACGCGTTCCAGGCACCCACCACCCTCTGTGTAAAGAACTTTCCACGCATATCCCCCCTAAACTTTTCCCCTCATTTCCTACATGACAGTAGTGACTACACCGTAAAAGTAAGAAATGAGATGTAAAATGCTTTGGAACGCCCTGAATTCTTGAAAGATGCTTTCTGTCCATCCATTCCACTCCTCTTCTCCCTCCCTCTTCCCCATCTCTCTTTAATTTCGGTTAGCTCGGTCTGTGGCTTTTGGGACCTTTTCCTTACTGTGTTTCTGTTTCTTTTTATTATTTCAGGGATAAACCGCTGTCCAGAAAATACTGAATGCCAGAGGTTTTCGGAAATATTCCCGACTCCGCAGGACCTTTGCGAGAAGTTGTGGAGCAAATCCTACAAGCACACGGAGTACGATCGTGGCAGTGGGAGGTGCATTGCCTTGTGGTTCGATGCAACCTCGAAGCCGAACCCGAACGCGGAGGTGTCACGGTACTACGCCATCCAGAAGGGCCTGATTGCATCCTCTCCCACTGTCAAACTGACCATCCCACTGTTCCTGACCGTGCTTATGGTCTCTGCCTTGTCCGAGCTTTGCTGATGAAGCCAGGAAGGACTGCACTGATGAAATGCAACACCTCTCCTCTTGTGCATTTACTTCAATGTTGGCGATTTAACCAGTCTGTTTGCTCTTCTCATTGAGTTGCTGAGACAATTTTCTGGGGCTTGCGGGAGTGGGAGGGAGGGAGGTTCAGCTCTTCACTTCACTTCACTCGCACAGAAGCCCACTGCACGGGTAGGGGTAAAAAGAACGAATGAACTTGCATTTATATCATACCTTTCATTACCTCAGAATATCCTAATGTGCTTCACAGCCAATTAAATACCTTTTAGCTACTGTCACTGTTGTAATATAAGGAACTGCAGCAGCCAATTTGCGCACAGCAAGCTCCCACAAACAGCAATGTGATAATGACCAGATGATCTGTTTTTAGCAATCAAGTTGAGGGATAAATATTGGCCAGGATACTGGGGAAAGTATCTGTACTCTTCTTTCAAGTAGTCGCTGTGGGATTGTTTACGTCTACCTGAGAAAGGGGCCTCGGTTTAATGTCTCATCCAACAGATGGCATTTCTGACAGTGCTGCACACCCTCAGTACTGTACTGGAGTGTCCGTCTAGATTATGTGCTGGAGTGAGACTTGAACCCCTGACCTTCTGACTCTGAGACAAGAGTGCTACTCGCTGAGCTGTGATTGATAGCCTGGCTGCCACTAGAGTAGGGAAGTCCCTGATCTGTGCTCGTCTCAGCTGGGATGGTGATTAAGGACACCAGAGCTGAGCTTAAATGATGATTAAATAAACGGTTGAACATGTTAGTGGATGGAGAGCGCATTGGTAAAAGCAGCAAAGAAGATCTTTGAGAAAAAGCTTGTGTTCTTAGTCTCAGACATGTGGCAATATGTGTTATCATGGGTGGTGATTGTGGAAGTAATTTAGTGTAGCAGAGACTTTGTGAAGGGTCCTATCATTTCTCAGTCTGTGTTGAGTGCGTTAATCTTCACTATGGCAGTGGTAAGACAACAGCTGTGGCAATTCTTAATCCTGCTGTCAATAGTGGCTTAGTGGGTATCACTTTCCCCTCTGGAGCTTGTGCGTTCAAGTCCCGCTCCAGAGACTGAAGCACATGATCTAGGCTGACACTCCCAGTACTGAGGGTGTGCTGCAGTGTCTGAGGTGCTGTCTTTCAGATGAGACAATAAACCGAGGTCCCCCACCCCAGGCTCTCAGTCGGGTGTAAAAGATCCCATAACACTGTTTGGAAGAAGAGCAGGGAAGTTATTCCCAGTGTCCCGGCTGCTATGGATTCCCAAAATCAGCATAACAAACATCAGATTATCGGGATATTTAGCACATTGCTGTTTGTAAGACCAAAGCAGAAAATGCTGGAATACTCCGCAAGTCAGGCAGCATATGTGGAGAGAAAAGCAGAGTTAACATTTCAGGTCTGCGACCTTTTATTAGTAAAACTCTGTTTTATTGGCCACAGATGCTGCCTGACCTGCTGAGTATTCCCAGCATTTTCTGCTTTTGATTCCAATTTCCAGCATCCGCAGTGTTTTGCTTTTGTGTTGCTGTTGTGGGAGTTTGCTGTGCTTCTGAATCTCCTACATTACAACAGCTACTACGCTTAAAAAGCACTTCTTTGTCTGTAAAGCTCTTTGAGATACCCTGAAGTCAAGAAAGGTGCTATAAAAATGCATGTCTGTCCTTTTTATTTAATTGGGTTAGCTCTGTAACCTCCTCCAGCCCTACAACCTCTGCACTCCTCCAGGTCTGGTCTCTCGCACATTCCTGATTTTAATCGCTCCATCATTGGTGGCTGGGTCTCCACCTGCCGAGGTCCTAAGTTCTAGAATTCCCTTCCTTAAACCCCTCTGCCTCTCAACCTCTCTCCCCTGCTTTAAGATGCTCTTAAAATCTACCTCTTTGACTAAGCTTTTGGTCACGTGTCCTAATATTTCTGTAAGTGGCTTGGAGTCACTTTTTTTTTTAATTACACTCCTGCGAAGCACCTTAGGACGGTTTACTATGTTAAAGGTGCTATATAAATGCAAGTCATTGTTAACATGAGTAACTTGGAAATATCAGACTATTTTTAATGAAGACAGAAATGATAAGTGCAATTTACTTGTCCCTTGGTAAAAACCCATACGGCCCCATTTCCTGTCTGTTATAATTCAAGTGTCATCCTTAACCTTCTATTATCAAACTTCATATAAAGTACAGGAACTCAGCAGAGCACCACTTGAATCAATGTCTGCAGCTTCTTAATTGAAATTGATACGAACTTAGCTGCAGTTTGCTTAACAAGTCTAGCCTTTGTAGTTGATCTCTGTGTCTGCACAGTGGTTACTTAAATGCAATTAGACTATGTAATATTAAAGCACTTTAACAACAGAATAATAACTTGTTTTCCATTGTGGTACCTAAAGCTCAGCTGTGGCTCAGTGCGTAGCATCCTTGAGCACAGAATCGAGGTGGACGCTCCCAGTGCAGTACTGAGGGAGTGCTGCAATGTCAGAGGTGCTGTCTTTCGGGTGAGACATTAAACCGAGGCCCAGTCTGTCCCCTTGGATGGCTATAAAAGATCTTGTGGCAAATTTTGAAAAGAGCAGGATACTTCTCTCCAGTGTCCCGGAGACATTTATCCCTCAACCAGCAGATATTTTTTAAAAAAAGAGAACATAATTATCTGGTCACTTTAATTGCTGTTTGTGGGATCTTGCTGTGTCCAAATTGATTGCTGTGTTTCTTATATCACAGCAGTGAAGACAATTCAAAAGTACTTCATTGGCTCTAAAGTGCTTTGGAATGTCCTGAGATTGAAAGGCACTGTATAAGTGGGAGTGTTGAGTGTGTAATGTTCCTCTCCTTTTAAACCCCTCATCCTCCAGTGTGAGCAGTGCCACAGACGATGTGCTGTGATTATAAGAACTATATGACTTGCTGTATGTTTCCTGACCGTTGCACTTTGAGTCGAGCTTAAATATGTGTCCAACTTCAAAAGAAGAAAATAATCAAGGAACTAAAGAATTCTGTAGAGAAACACAATACTGGTGGTTGTCTCCCAATTGACCTGAATACACTGTTGCTTTCCTTAAGAATCAGAGAATCATACAGCACAGAAAGAGGCCATTTAGCCCATTGTGCTGACTCTGGTAGAGCTATCCAATTAGCATCACAGAATGGTTACAGCACAGAAGGAGGCTGTCTGGTTTGTTGTGTCCGTGCTGGATCTCTGCAAGATCTGCAATTTTGTTCTTTTCATGTGCCTTTTGAAGGCCTCAATTGAATCTGCCTCCACTACATTCTCAGGCAGTGCATTCCAGATCCTAACCACTTGTTTCCTCATCTCGCCATTCGTTCTTTTGCTAATCGCCTCTGGTTGTCAATCATCTGCGAGAGGAAACAATTACTCTGAGAAAGTGACAAGTCACTCTATAAGCAACAGCATGCATTTGTGTAGAGTCATAAAGTCTAATGTTATAAAACATCGTGAGCCACTTCACATGGGAACTATCAAGCAAAATTTGATACTGTGCTGGATAAGGAGCAAATAGGACAGGTAAAAGAGGTTGGTTTTAAGGAGCTTCTTAAAAGATGAGAGAGGGGGTTTAGGGAGGAAATTGCAGAGCTTAGGGCCCAGGCAGCTGAAGGCACAGCCACCAATGGTGGAGCGATTAAAATCAGGATTGACGAGACTAGAATTGGAGGAGCGCCGAGATCTCCGGTTGCAGGATTGGTGGAGAGGGGCAAAGCTGGAGGGATTTGAAAATAAGTGTGAGAATTTTAGATTTGAGGCATTGCTGGACCTGGAGACATTGTAAGCAAGGGGGCGATGGGTGCAGGGGACTTTTGGTGCAAGTTCGGATAAGGGCAGTAGAATTTTGGTTAAGCTCACTCAGGTTTATGTAGCAGGTTATGCATCCAAAGCCCTCAGAATTTTGAACACCTCTATCAAATCTCCTCTTAACCTTTTCAGCTCTAAGGAGAATAATCCCAATTTCTCCACATATCTGAAGCCCCTCACCCCTGGTACCATTCTTGTAAATCTCCCCTGCACCTTCTGCAAGGTCCTGATATGCTTCTGAAAATATGGTGCCCAGAATTGTACACACTACCAAAACTGAGACCCAGCTAGTGTTTTATAAAAGGTTGGTATAGCTTCTCTGCTTTTGTACTCTATTCATCTATTTAAGATGTGTATCATGTTGAATTTGAAATATTAGTTCAAATGATGCCAAGAAAGTGAATATAAATTGATGAAACAACACTGGTAAAAATTAAAAACTAGCGAACATAAGGAATTGATGGGCAGGAAAATGCCAGCTTGTCCAAGCCCGGCCTTGACTATGATGATCAGAACACCATGACTAAACATCTCTCTCGTACCTCCCATCCACCCCCATGCCCCACAACAGTGTAATCGCCTGGGAGACGCAAAAAAACCCAGGGAAAAAAATACTCTTGGAAATTCCCCTCTTATGTCCTCAGTCGATTGGAACTAGTCCAGTAAATCTCTCAGACTAAATATCACCTATATAGACACTTAGCTCTATATAATGTGATCTCAGCCTCAGTCAGGAACCTGGCCAGCTTCCCTCTTGAATGTAGCGAGTCAGCACCTAGCGCACCAGCTGGCAATGCATTCCAAAGTACTCTTGGAAGGAAGCAACGTCCAACATCCAGTCTATTCCTACTGTTGCATAAAAATACAGGAACAGTAGGCTCTTTAGCCCCTTGACCCTGTTCCCACATTCAATGAGATCATGGTTGATATGCGACTTAACTCCAGATACTCGCCTTTGCCCCATATCCCTTAATACCTTTGGTTAACAAAAACCTGTCAATCTCAGATTTAAAATTAACTTGACTTAATGTCATGCATGGATAAAAGTTCCAAACTTTTACCACCTTTTGTGTGTAGAAGTGTTTCCAAATTTTACTTCTGAAAGGTCTGGCTCTATCTTTTATAGACTATGCCCCTAGTCCTACACTCCCTAGCAGAAATAATTTCTCTCTATGTACCTTTTCTGTTCCTTTTAATATCTTGGAAACTTTGATCATATTACCTGATAACCATCTAAATTCCAGGGGAAAACAACCCTAGTGTGTGTAATCTCTCCTCGTAATTTAACCCTTGGAGTCCAGGTATTATTATGGTCAATCTACATTGCACTCCGTCCAAGGACAATATTATCCTTTAAGGTGTGGTGCCCAGAACTGCTCTCAGTAACTCCAGGTGTGGTCTCATCAGGCCTTTGTAAAGCTGTAGCATGTCTTCCCCCCCTTGTATTCTAATTCTCCAGATAGAAAAGACAACATTCCATTAGATATTTTGATTACTTTCTGTACCTGTTCATGATTTTTTCATGATCTATTTACCTGGACCCCAAGGTCTCTTTGGACCGCCACTGTTTCTAGCTTTTTGCCATTTATAAAGTACCCTGTTCTATCTTTCTTAGGTCTAAAGTGGATGACCTCCTATTTGCCTACATTGCAATCTATTTGCCACATTTTTGCCCATTCACTTAATCTCAATATCTCTTTATAATTTTATGCTTCCATCTACACAGCTTACACTGCCACCTATCTTTGTGTCATTGGCAAATTTCGATTTGTGGCTTTTTATCCCATCATATAAATGGTTAATGAATACAGTGAATAGTTGAGGCCCCAACGCAAATCCTTGCAGGACACCTCTAATCACATCCTGCCCATTACAGTACCTTCCCGTTATCCATACTCTCCGTCTCCTGCCACTCAGCCAATATCCTAACCGGGTCAATAATTTGTCCTCAATTCCATGATCTTCAACTTTAGATAACAGCCACTTATGGGGAACTTTATTAAATGCCGTCTGGAAGTCCATATAAATAACATCCATTGACATTCCCCTGTCCAGTAATGTAGTCAGATTTGTCAGGCATGCTCTATCTACCCTAGGGTTGTCCAACATACAGCCGCGAGCCAGGATCTGGCCCGCCAAAGGTTTCCATTCGGCCCGCAGGTGTAAACTGTACCTG
Organism: Heterodontus francisci; assembly: GCF_036365525.1. Taxonomy (NCBI): domain Eukaryota; kingdom Metazoa; phylum Chordata; class Chondrichthyes; order Heterodontiformes; family Heterodontidae; genus Heterodontus; species Heterodontus francisci. The sequence continues at coordinate 6,176,059 of NC_090376.1, forward strand.
GGGCTGTTCCTCATCCTTGCCAGGGTCCGTCACTGGAGATGGAAAATTTCCCATTGTCCTCTTGCAGACCGGCCTTTTCAAAAACATGGCGCTGTCAGTTTCACAGCTGCTGAAGCAGGATCGCGCTTCCCAACTTTGACAGATTCGGGGTTTTCTGACTTTTTTTAAAAGCCCGTTGGAAAACCCCGAATCTGTCCAATGTTGTCAAGTGCATTCCTGCATCCGCAGCTGTTAGCTGTGAAACTCAGTGCGATGTTTTTAAACAAACTGACCAATAACAAAGCTGTTCTGCTGAGCGCTCACGCTCAGTGCAACTGTCAGAGGGGAGGGGGGAAACAGAGAGAGAGGACAGGGGAACGGAGACAGAGAGGCAGAGAGAGAGGGCGGGATGGGGGGAACACAGGGAGAGAGATAGAGATCAAGATCAATCCTGACCTGACGCAGGTTAATCAATCCAGAATACTCTGCATCACAACATCAAGTGTGTGGGCACAGATTGACTGCTTATGCATTGCTTATGCATGCAAAAACAATGTCAGGTTTGTCACTAAATCAGTTTTCAACATAGTGACGAGAAAGTAAGTCAATAAATTAGTCTTTTCATTTAAAGCTTCTTCACAAAATGCACATTTATTGTTGTCTTTATTAGTAAGTTAAATTTTTAATTCCGTTACCTTTCAAAATTTGCTCACCAGCCCCTCGGTAGGATCAAAAATCGTAATGTGGTCATCAGCCTGAAAAGGTTGGACCACGCTAACCTCCTTCTTCTTTGGCCTCCTTGTCTCAAGAGACAATGGGTAAACGCCTGGAGGTGGTCAGTGGTTTGTGGAGCAGCACCTGGAGTAGCTATAAAGGCCAATTCTAGAGTGACAGCCTCTTCCACAGGCGCTGCAGATAAAATTGGTTGTTGGGGCTGTTACACAGTTGGCTCTCTCCTTGCGCTTTTGTCTTTTTTCCTGCCAACTGCGAAGTCTCTTCGACTCGCCACACTTTAGCCCAGCCTTTATGGCTGTCCGCCAGCTCTGGCGATCACTGGCAACTGACTCCCATGACTTGTGGTCAATGTCACAGGACTTCATGTCGCATTTGCAGACGTCTTTAAAGCTGAGACATGGAGGGCCGGTGGGTCTGATACCAGTGACGAGCTCGCTGTATAATGTGTCCTTGGGGATCTTGCCATCTTCCATGCGGCTCACACAGCCAAGCCATCTCAAGCGCCGCTGGCTCAGTAGTGTGTATATGCTGGGGATGTTGGCCGCCTCGAGGACTTCTGTGTTGGAGATACGGACCTGCCACCTGGTGCCATGGATTCTCCAGAGGCAGCAAAGATGGAATGAATTGAGACGTCGCTCTTGGCTGACGTACGTTGTCCAGGCCTCGCTGCCGTAGAGCAAGGTCCTGAGGACACAGGCTTGAAACACTTGGACTTCTGTGTTTTGTGTCAGTGCGCCATTTTCCCACACTCTCCTGGCCAGTCTGGACATAGCATGAATGCCTTTCCCATGCGCTTGTTGATTTCTGCATCTAGAGACAGGTTACTGGTGATAGTTGAGCCTAAGTAGGTGAACTCTTGAACCACTTCCAGAGCGTGGTCGCCGATATTGATGGATGGAGCATTTCTGACGTCGTGTCCCATGATGTTCATTTTCTTGAGGCTGATGGTTAGGCCAAATTCATTGCAGGCAGCCGCAAACCTGTCGATGAGACTCTGCAGGCACTCTTCAGTGTGAGATGTTAATGCAGATCGTCAGCAAAGAGGAGTTCCCTGATGAGGACTTTCCGTACTTTGGTCTTCACTCTTAGATGGGCAAGGTTGAACAACCTGGCATCTGATCTTGTGCGGAGGAAAATTCCTTCTTCAGAGGACTTGAACGCATGTGAGAGCAGCAGTGAGAAGAAGATCCCAAACAGTGTAGGTGCGAGAACACAGCCCTGTTTCACGCCACTCAGGATAGGAAAGGGCTCTGATGAGGTGCCGCTATGCTGAATTGTGCCTTTCATATTGTCATGGAATGAGGTGATGATACTCAGTAGCTTTGGTGGACGTCCAATCTTTGCTAGTAGTCTGAAGAGACCACGTCTGCTGATGAGGTCAAAGGCTTTGGTGAGATCAGTGAAAGCAACGTAAAGGGGCATCTGTTGTTTGCTGTGTTTCTCCTGTAGCTGGCGAAGGGAGAACAGCATGTCAATGGTGGATCTCTCTGCTCGAAAGCCATACTGTGCCTCAGGGTAGACACGCTCAGCCAGCTCCTGGAATCTGTTTAAAACGACTCGAGCGAAGACCTTCCCCACTATGCTGAGCAGGGAGATTCCATGGTAGTTGTTGCAGTCACTGTGGTCACCTTTGTTCTTATAGAGGGTGATGATATTGGCATTGCGCATGTCTAAATCAGGGGAAACGCAAGCAAATGGACCGCTGGGTTGAGCACTACCTAGAACTGTACTCCAGGGAAAATGTTGTCACTGATACCGCCCTCAATGCAGCCTACTCTCTGCCAGTCATGGATGAGCTGGACGAACAGCCAACAAAATCGGAACTCAGCAATGCCGTTGATTCTCTAGCCAGTGGAAAAGCCCCATGAAAGGACGGCATTACCCCTGAAATAATCAAGAGTGCCAAGCCTGCTATATTCTCAGCACTACATGAACTGCTTTGCCTGTGCTGGGATGAGGGAGCAGTACCCCAGGAACAAAGAACAAAGATAATTACAGCACAGGAACAGGCCCTTCGGCCCTCCAAGCCTGCGCCGATCCAGATCCTTTCTCTAAACATGTCGCCTATTTTCTAAGGGTCTGTATCTCTTTTCTTCCTGCCCATTCATGTATCTGTCTAGATACATCTTAAAAGACTCCATCGTGCCCGCATCTACCACCTCCGCTGGCAACGCGTTCCAGGCACCCACCACCCTCTGCGTAAAGAACTTTCCACTCATATCCCCCCTAAACTTTTCCCCTTTCACTTTGAACTCGTGTCCTCGAGTAATTGAATCCCCCACTCTGGGAAAAAGCTTCTTGCTATCCACCCTGTCTATACCTCTCATGATTTTGTACACCTCAATCAGGTCCACCCTCAACCTCCGTCTTTCTAATGAAAATAATCCTAATCTACTCAACCTCTCTTCATAGCTAGCGCCCTCCATACCAGGCAACATCCTGGTGAACCTCCTCTGCACCCTCTCCAAAGCATCCACATCCTTTTGGTAATGTGGCGACCAGAACTGCACGCAGTATTCCAAATGTGGCCGAACCAAAGTCCTATACAACTGTAACATGACCTGCCAACTCTTGTACTCAATACCCCGTCCGATGAAGGAAAGCATGCCGTATGCCTTCTTGACCACTCTATTTACCTGCGTTGCCACCTTCAGGGAACAGTGGACCTGAACACCCAAATCTCTCTGGACATCAATTTTCCCCAGGACTTTTCCATTTACTGTATAGTTCACTCTTGAATTGGATCTTCCAAAATGCATCACCTCGCATTTGCCCTGATTGAACTCCATCTGCCATTTCTCTGCCCAACTCTCCAATCTATCTATATTCTGCTGTATTCTCTGACAGTCCCCTTCACTATCTGCTACTCCACCAATCTTAGTGTCGTCTGCAAACTTGCTAATCAGTCCACCTATACTTTCCTCCAAATCATTAATGTATATCACAAACAACAGTGGTCCCAGCACGGATCCCTGTGGAACACCACTGGTCACACGTCTCCATTTTGAGAAACTCCCTTCTACTGCTACTCTCTGTCTCCTGTTCCCCAGCCAGTTCTTTATCCATCTAGCTAGTACACCTTGGACCCCATGCGCCTTCACTTTCTCCATCAGCCTGCCATGGGGAACCTTATCAAACGCCTTACTGAAGTCCATGTATATGACATCGACAGCCCTTCCCTCATCAATCAACTTTGTCACTTCCTCAAAGAATTCTATTAAGTTGGTAAGACATGACCTTCCCTGCACAAAACCATGTTGCCTATCACTGATAAGCCCATTTTCTTCCAAATGGGAATAGATCCTATCCCTCAGTATCTTCTCCAGCAGCTTCCCTACCACTGACGTCAGGCTCACCGGTCTATAATTACCTGGATTATCCCTGCTACCCTTCTTAAACAAGGGGACAACATTAGCAATTCTCCAGTGCTCCGGGACCTCACCCGTGTTTAAGGATGCTGCAAAGATATCTGTTAAGGCCCCAGCTATTTCCTCTCTCACTTCTCTCAGTAACCTGGGATAGATCCCATCCGGACCTGGGGACTTGTCCACCTTAAGGCCCTTTAGAATACCCAACACTTCCTCCCTCCTTATGCCGACTTGACCTCGTGCAATCAAACATCTGTTCCTAACCTCAACATCCGTCATGTCCCTCTCCTCGGTGAATACCGATGCAAAGTACTCGTTTAGAATCTCACCCATTTTCTCTGAGTCCAAGCATAACATTCCTCCTTTGTCCTTTAGTGGGCCAATCCTTTCTCTAGTTACCCTCTTTCTCCTTATATATGAATAAAAGGCTTTGGGATTTTCTTTAACCCTGTTTGCTAAAGATATTTCATGACCCCTTTTAGCCCTCTTAATTGCTCGTTTCAGATTGGTCCTGCATTCCCGATATTCTTTCAAAGCTTCGTCTTTCATCAGCCGCCTAGACCTTATGTATGCTTCCTTTTTCCTCTTAGCTAGTCTCACAATTTCACCTGTCATCCATGGTTCCCTAATCCTGCCATTTCTATCCCTCATTTTCACAGGAACATGTCTCTCCTGCACGCTAATCAACCTCTCTTTAAAAGCCTCCCACATATCACATGTGGATTTACCTTCAAACAGCTGCTCCCAATCTACATTCCCCAGCTCCTGCCGAATTTTGGTATAGTTGGCCTTCCCCCAATTTAGCACTCTTCCATTAGGACCACTCTCGTCTTTGTCCATGAGTATTTTAAAACTTACGGAATTGTGATCACTATTCCCAAAGTAGTCCCCTACTGAAACTTCAACCACCTGGCCGGGCTCATTCCCCAACACCAGGTCCAGTATGGCCCCTTCCTGAGTTGGACTATTTACATACTGCTCTAGAAAACCCTCCTGGATGCTCCTTACAAATTCTGCTCCATCTCGACCTCTAACACTAAGTGAATCCCAGTCAATGTTGGGAAAATTAAAATCTCCCAGCACCACCACCCTGTTGCTCCTACATCTTTCCATAATCTGTTTACATATTTGTACCTCTATCTCACGCTCGCTGTTGGGAGGCCCCAACATTGTTACCGCACCATTCCTATTTCTGAGTTCTGTCCATATTGCCTCACTGCTCGAGTCCTCCATAGTGCCCTCCTTCAGCACAGCTGTGATATCCTCTTTGACCAGTAATGCAACTCCTCCACCCCTTTTACCTCCCTCTCTATCCCGCCTGAAGCATCGATATCCTGGGATATTTAGTTGCCAATCATGCCCTTCCCTCAACCAAGTCTCAGTAATAGCAATAACATCATACTCCCAGGTACTAATCCAAGCCCTAAGTTCATCTGCCTTACCTACTACACTTCTTGCATTAAAACAAATGCACCTCAGACCACCAGTCCCTTTATATTCATCATCTGCTCCCTGCCTGCTCTTCCCCTTAGTCACACTGACTTCATTATCTAGTTCCTTACAGGCTTTTGTTACTACCTCCTTACTGTCTACTGACCGCCTCAATTGGTTCCCATCCCCCAGCCACATTAGTTTAAACCCTCCCCAACAGCGTTAGCAAAAGCACCCCCAAGGACATTGGTTCCAGTCCGGCCCAGGTGTAGACCGTCCAATTTGTAATAGTCCCACCTCCCCCAGAACCGGTCCCAATGTCCCAAAAATCGGAACCCCTCCTTCCTGCACCATTTCTCAAGCCACGCATTCATCCTGACTATTCTTTCATTTCTACTCTGACTATCACGTGGCACTGGTAGCAATCCTGAGATTACTACCTCTGAGGTCCTACTTTTTAACTTGGCTCCTAACTCCCTAAACTCTGCTTGTAGGACCTCATCCCGTTTTTTACCTATATCATTGGTGCCTATGTGCACAATGACAACTGGCTGTTCACCCTCCCCCTTTAGAATGTTCTGCAGCCGATCTGAGACATCCCTGACCCGTGCACCTGGGAGGCAACATACCATTCGGGAGCCTCGTTTTCGACCACAGAACCGCCTATCTACTCCCCTTACAATCGAATCCCCTATGATTATAGCCCTTCCACTCTTTTTCCCGCCCTTCTGAACAGCAGAGCCAGCCACGGTGCCATGAACCTGGCTACTGCTGCCTTCCCCTGGTGAGCCATCTCCCTCAACAGTATCCAAAACGGTATACTTGTTTTGGAGGGAGATGACCGCAGGGGACTCCTGCGCTGCCTTCCTGCTCTTTCTCTGACTTTTGGTCACCCATTCCCCTTCTCCCTCAGCAATCCTAATCTGCGGTGTGACCAATTCACTAAACGTGCTATCCACGACCTCCTCAGCATCGCGCATGCTCCAAAGTGAGTCCATCCGCAGCTCGAGAGCCGTCATGCGGTCTAACAAGAGCTGCAGCTGGACACACTTCCTGCACGTGAAGGAGTCAGGGACATCAGCCATGTCCCTGAGCTCCCACATTGAGCAAGAGGAGCATGACACGGGTCTGAGATCTCCTGCCATTTTTAATCTTAAGCTTAACTTAGTTAAATGAAAAAGGAACGAAAAGTTTTTACCAATCACGATAAAACCAGAGAAATAGAAAAAGCCTTACCTTATATACACCCCACCGAGTCCTTTTTTTTGGTTAGAGGAGGAGGGCGGGTGGGAGACACGACAAGTCTGGTGTCTCTGGTTCAGAAACCGCCCAAATATATAGTGTTTTACTTACCCAGCAGCCCCCTGGCCTCCGCCGAAAACAAAAGGAAATTAAGTTTACTTTCAAACTGACCTTCCCAGCTGCTCACTCGCTCGCACTCTGCTCCCGAAAAAGCTGCTGCAATGAAAGGAAAGTTATTTTAAACCGCCCAAATATATAGTGTTTTACTTACCCAGGAGCCCCCTGGCCTCCCCATGCGCGAGCCCTGATCTGCCCTTTACAAATCCATGCTGGTCTGATCAGCTGAAAATTTTCAAGATGTTCAGTCACCCTATCCTTAATTATAGTCTCTAGCAATAGCCCGACAAAAGATATTAGTTTAACGGGTCTGTAGTTTTCTGGTTTCCCTCTTTCACCTTTCTAAAATAGAAGAGTGACATGCACAATTTTCCAAACTAAGGATTCCCGAATCAAGAGATCTTTGGAAAATTATAGTTAGGGCAACTGCAATGTTCTCACCGCTTCCTTTAAATCCTTGGGACTGAAACCATTTGGTCTTGGGGATTTGTCGTGCTTTTGCACCATTACTTTCTGAGTGACAAATGTTTCGAATACTCTGCCTGACACTAGTAGAAGCAAAAAAAAAGGAATGTTCAAAATGAAGTTGGATTCTATGTTGTGGAGTCAAGATACTGTAAGGATGAGTTTTGATCGGCCAGATTAATTTTTCTCATCCCTATGGGCAGTTTTATGTTATGCAACACTATTTAATTTGCAAATTGGGTGGCACAGTGGTTAGCACCGCAGCCTCACAGCTCCAGCGACCTGGTTTCGATTCTGGGTACTGCCTGTGCGGAGTTTGCAAGTTCTCCCTGTGACCGCGTGCGTTTCCGCCGGGTACTCTGGTTTCCTCTCACAGCCAAAGACTTGCAGGTTGATAGGTAAATTGGCAATTATAAATTGCCCCTAGTATAGGTAGGTGGTAGGGGAATTGTGGGGATGTGATAGGAATATGGGATTAATGTAGGATTAGTATAAATGGGTGGTTGATGGTCGGCACAGACTCGGTGGGCCGAAGGGCCTGTTTCAGTGCTGTATCTCTAAATAAATAAACAAACAAAAAGGCCATCTCTCTTTCAGAATGGCAGTCGAGGACAACAGTGAATCTTGGACTAGGGAGAGGGAGATTAGTCACGATTCCTGTTCTTGAATTCTATCTGGTGAACTTTGCATGCATGAACGTCAGATGAAGGCAATTGAAATGCTTATTAACTCTGCTGAGACTACTTATCGTCATGTGGGTGAAATATTGAAGGACCATCCTTTCTCGGGATCTCTTTCTGACAGTTTCAGAAGGGGTGGGGGGAAATATCAGTGAAGGAAGAAAATAAATGAAAGAGTTAATTTCTTGTAAAAGATCAGATCTAACCTGGAAACTCTAAGAGCTGTAATGAGCATAAATGACACTCCTTTTACACAATCAGTGTTCGTAAATATTTAGTGAAGTTGGCTTGATGCCAGTGGGTCATTGGACTTTGAATATGACTCCTAGAATCATACAGCAGAGAAGGAGACCAGTCATCCCATTTTGCTGATGTCAGCTCTTTGAAAGAGCCAAGCTATCTGTGTTTTTTGATCAGTACCACTTCTGTTGTGAAAAGCGAAAGGGACATATTGTTTGATACAATCTGCCAGTCTTTGGGATGTATGGCCTATATACTTAGCATCACACTGGCATTGAAATTTACAACGGACAAGGTACAGTCTGTACCCAACAAGCCCGTGCTTGCAAATCTCAAAACACAGTGTCCAACATTAGACGTGATTCCGCGATTGGACAACATTTGCTAAATAATCCTCAGTGTGCTAAGAATTACTCTGACAACCAATTTAAGATTGTCAGTAGGGCTCACAGTGTGGCGCATTTAAGCGTACTGGAAGCTACATATATTAATATAAGGGCCCTGTGCTTTGCAGACAGAACGAACATGTACACACATTGCGCCTTTTTCAGCTGAACAAAATAAGTGACAGCCATTCGCTGGTGTATTCCTCTGGGCAATGCCTTGACCAATCAGAGTCAAGCTGCCTGGTTTAAATTTCAATCAAGCTTTCAAACAAAGCTTGGCAGTTAACTGTCGGTCACTGTAAACTGGTGCATTCTCCATGGCAACACCTCTATTAATCAGAGTTGACTTGACAACCAATCAGCACTCTGCTCTCATACAGTGTAAAGTTGTTGTTTGCCCTTACATTGGTATTCTTGCAGATTGTCCTGATGAGTGCAAGACGAAAAACCTTGACAACATGTCTCTATTTTTTTTAAATTGTGGGCTAGCCAAGACAGCATTTATTGCCCATCCCTAATTGCCCTTGAGAAGGTGAGCTGCCTTCTTGAACCGCTGCAGTCCATGTGGGGTAGGTATAGCCACAGTGCTGTTAGGAAGGGAGTTCCAGGATTTTGACCCAGCGACAGTGAAGGAATGGCGATATAGTTCCAAGTCTGGATAGTGTGTGGCTTGGAGGGGAACTTGCAGGTGGTGGTGTTCCCATGCATCTGCTGCCCTCGTTCTTCTAGGTGGTAGAGGTCACGGGTTTGGAAGGTGCTGTTGAAGAAGCCTTGGTGAGTCTTAGCGCATCATGTAGATTGTACACACTGCTGCCACTGTGCGTCGGTGTTGGAGGGAGTGAATGTTTGTGGATGGGGTGCCAATCAAGTGGGCTGGTTTGTCCTGGATGATGTCGAGCTTCTTGAATGTTGTTGGAACTGCACCCATCCTGGCAAGTGGAGAGTATTCCATCACACTCCTGACTTGTGCCTTGTAGATGGTGGGGAGTCAGGAGGTGAGTTACTCACCACAGCATTCATAGCCTCTGACCTGCTCTTGTAGCCATGATATTTTTGTGCCTATTCCAGTTCAGTTTCTGGTCAATGGTACCCTCCAGGATGTTGATAGTGGGAGAGTCAGCGATTGTAATGCCATTGAATGTCAAGGGGAGATGGTTAGATTGTTGTTTGCGATGGTCATTGCCCGGCACTTGTGTGGTTTGAATGTTACTTGCCACTTATCAGCCCAAGTCTGGATATTGTCCAGGTCTTGCTGCATTTCTACAAGGACTGCTTCAGTAGCTGAGGAGTCGTGAATGGTGCTGATGTTGCTGTTGGTGAGAGATTGCTGTGCACTATGTTGCTGCTATGTTTTCTGCATTACAACAGTGACTACACTTCAAAAGTACTTAATTGGCTGTAAAGAGATTTGGGATGTCCTGAGGTTATGAAAGGTGCTAAATGTTCTTTTTTAAACATCCATACCCTACGAAGCAGTGATTTCATCCCTTAACCCCTGCCCTACAGTGGGGAGCTGAAGCTGGGGTGATAAAGTGAGTGGACAACCTAATCTATCCTGTCACACTTGCAACAGCAACCTCCACTTTGGTGTTTGTCATTTAAGAATTCCACCAGCAATCTGCATATGACCACCAGATGGTGATGTCGCTCTATATTGCCAGTTCTATCCTGACCACACTAAATAACAGGAACTGAATCCTGATTAACACAGACTGAATTTGCCAAGTGCCATTTTGCGCGATATTTGATATGTTCTGCCCAAAAGGCTGTGGATGCTGGGGGGTGTTACAGAATTGTTACAGCACAGCTGGAGGCCATTCAGCCTATCCTGTCTGCACTGTCTCTCCAAATGAGCAATTCACCTGATACCATTTCCCCGCCTTCTCTCTGGAACCCTGCACATTGTTCCTTTTCAGACAACAGTCCAATTCCCTTTTGAATGCCCTCACTGGACCTGCCTCCACCACACTCTCAGGCAGTGCATCCCAGATACTGAAGAAGTTTTTCCTCGTGTCGTTTTTGCTTCTTTTGCCAGTCACTTTAAATCTGTGCCCTCTCGTTCTCGATCCTTTCACGAGTGGGAACAGTTTTTTCCCTATCCACTCTGTACAGACCCCTCTTGATTTTGAATACCTCTATCAAATCTCCTCTAAGCCTTCTCTTCAAGGAAAACAGTCCCAACTTCTCCAATCTCACTTCATCCCTGGAACCATTCCCATGAATCTTTTTTTGAGATCGATAGACTTTTGTTGGGTAAGGGTATCAGGCATGGAGGAAAGGAAGGTACAGATCAGCCATGATCTAATAAAATGGAGGAGCAAGCTCAAGGGGCTGAATGATGTACTGTTCCTATATTCTGGTCAGAAGCTGGGTTGCGACTCATTTCAACAATATGGGATAACGTTAATGTTAAAGTAAAGGGAAAAGAGAAGGAGAAATTTCTGAAATGTGTTCAGGAAAACTTCCTAGACCAGTATGTTCTCGGTCCAACTAGGAAGGAGGAATTGCTGGATCTGGTGCTGGGGAATGAGGTGGGCCAAGTGGACCAAGTGTCTGTGGAAGAACATTTGGATAAGAGTGATCATCAGATCAAAAGGTTTAGATTAGTAAAGGAGAAGAGCAAAGAACAATCTAAAGTAGAACTTCTAAATTGGAAGAGGGTTAACTTCAATGGGATGAGAGGGGATCTAGCCAGGGTGAAATGGAACCAAAGATTGACTGTAAGATAAACTGTAATGGAACAATGGATAACCTTTAAGGAGGAGATGTTTCAGGTACAGGTTAGGTACATTCCAACAGGGGAGAAAGGTAAGGGAACCAAAGCCAGGTCTCCTTGGACGGTGAGGAAGATAGAGAATATGATGTAACAAAAAAAGATGGTATATGATACATGTCAGATGAATTCTTCAAGCGAGAACCAGGCCAAATACAACAAGTTGGGAGGAGAAGTGAAAAGGAAAATAAGACTGGCATAGGGAGAATATGAGAACAGAATGGCACTTAACATGAAAGGGAGCCCCAAAATCTTCTACCGGCATATAGCAAGCAGGTAGTAAGAGGTGAGGTGGAGCCTATTAGGGACAAAGATGGTGATTTATGTTTAGAGATGCAGGGCAAGGCATGAATACTTAATAAGTACTTTGTATTGGTATTTACTAAGAGGATGCTGAAAAAGTAACATTAGAAGTGGAGATGATAGGGGTAATGGATGGAGTGAAAACTGATAGGATGGACTGGAAAGTTGCCTGGTCCGCATGGCTTCCATCCAGGTTGCTAAGGAAAGCAGGGAGGAGATATCAAAAGGGCTTGCCATAATCTTCCAATTTTCCCTACATATGGGGGAGGAGCCAAAATATATGAATGCTGGACTTTGTAGCATGATGATGTTTAACTGAAATTTTTAATGTAGATGGAATCAGAGAGGTCATGTGACCTCAGATCAATTCTGCTTAAAGGCAAGACAGGAATCTTGGTTACTAGGACAACAAAGAACCCAGATCAAAGACCCTTTTGAAAACAGAAGGAAAAGTTGTAACAGCTGAAGAACAATGGGTTTCACCCTCTCAGACTTTCAGATTGTAAACAAGGAGCCATTGACTATGAAAATGTAAGTGTGAACTGCAATTGCGAACACCTGGAAACAAAGGAAAGCCCAGGTGGCTCTGCTGTAGCCAGACTGGTGGACTCTACATATTGGAAAAAACAAATGGCTATTGACCTTCTGATTCTGGATAAATTCTACAGACTTCAGGCTGTAAGAAAGACGACGACTAGCGGTGGCAATCTCAAGGGAGAGAGAGAGAGGGAACACCTGCTCTCAGAAGACTGATAGAGCGAAAGGGTGTGAAGATTTGAACCTGATTTGAAGGTTGAGGTTTGCGGAGAAGAAAAAGACCAACAGGATCACCAGAGATCGCCTTATTCACGGAGGTTCAGGTCGAAAGTTCTCGGAAGAAGTGAGCAAAGACATTAACTTTGAGAAGGTCTGGGAGATCCAACCCATTGCAACTAAGAGAAATTTGGGGATTTTTAGCTGCAAAGATATTGCTTCAAGGAGGACTGCGTAACATATAAATAAGGTGTGAGGGTTTTCAAGTGTTTTAATAAGTGAAGGAAATACCTTTTCCTGTAATTTGGACTGTTAGCTACTTACAAAGTACTATTTAGTTATTTTTTTTTTAGTTTAGTTATAATAAAAGTTTTAAAACATGAAATCTAGTCATGTAATTCATTAAATTGTTCTGGGGAGTTCATATCTCATGTTTTAAAATTAATGGCTTCACTGAGGTCATAACACAAACGATTGGAAAGTGGCAAATGTGACATCCTTATTCAAGAAAGGGTCTAAGGACATTCCTAGTAACTACAGGCCAGTTAGTTTAACATCAGTGGTGGGTAAGGTTTTAGAAACAATAATCATGGGAAAAAAATCAACAGGCACTTGGAGAGATTTGAGTTAATTAAGGAGAGCCAGCACAGATTGGTAAAAGCAGATCATGTTTGATTAATCTTATTTAATTTTTTGAGAAAGTAACAGAGAAGGTTGATGAAGGGGATGCAGTGGATATTGTCTATATGGATTTTAAGAAAGCATTTGATAAAGTATAAAAGCTCGGTTAACAAAATTGAGTCTCGTGGAATAGGAGTGTCAGTGTCAGCTTGGATCAAAAAATTGGCTTAAGCACAGAAAACAGCGAGACGTGGTAAATGGATGTTTTTCAGACTGGAGGATGGTTGACAGTGGTGTTTCTCAAGTGTTAGGTCCACTGCTTTTTTGATATAAATAAATGACTTGTTTGGAGAAGCTGGGGTTGTCCTCTTTGCAGGAAAGGAGGTTGAGGGGAGATCTGACAGAGGTGTAAAAAGTAATGACAGGTTTACATAAGGTAGGCAAAGAAAAGCTGTTCCTATTTGCTGATGTTGCAAAGATTAAGGGATGCAGATTTAACATATACAGGGGGGGGGATGTGAGGAAGAACTTTTTTATGCAGCAATTGGTAATGACTTGGAAGTCGTTGCCTATGAAGGTGGTGGATCAATGATTTCAAAAGGAAAATGGATAGACATTTGAGGGAAATAAACTTGCAGGGCTACTGGGATAGAGCAGGGGAATGGGATGACTTTATTGCTCTTCAGGGACTCGATGGGCTGAACAGCCTCCTTCAGTGCTGCAATAACTTTATGGGCTGAAATTTCAGGTCGCATCAGGGAGCCGGAATGGAGGTGAGCGAGGGTTGAAAATACTGGCGGTGGCTGGCGTGCTGGTTTCCTGACACCATTTCCGGTGCCAGCCAGTTTCACTTGGGCAATTAACATTGTTAGAGAGCTTATTAAGAGCTCGTTATGGGGCATTTTGTGATTTTCACTGGGGTGCATAGGCTGCACACGCTGTCTGGGGCAGACCAGGGCAATGAAGGTGGGCGTACAATGGGGACCCATTCACGGCTGCCACAACAAATTAGTTGGGCCCCATGAAAGAATGAACGGTGCAGAGGGGGGGCTCGGCCATTGCGCGACAGGTGTCATCGTCTCATCTCAGCTGGTGGGGAGAGTGGGCAGTAAGCGTAAAGGGAGTGCAGGGGGTTGTCACCCTCCTGGCATCGCAGGGGCATAAGAGGAGGGGGCAAGGCTGCCAAACGCAATTAGGGGAGCACAAGGAAGGCTGTAGCTGGCAATGAGGGCGTGACTCTCAGATATAGGGCTCAGTGGTGATGAGGAGCAACACCCTTCCACAGGAAAGGCAGACCCCCAGGAATCAGGCGAGTAGAGGAAAGGGACGAGGGGCAGGAAGGACACGGAGGCATAGGATCTACCGCCGAAGACAGTGGCACCCAAAGATGACCGAGAACCAGTGTAGCAGGAGACTGCGAATCTCCAGGCTGATGGTCACAGACAATTGTGCCCTCATTTTGGAAGAGCTCACTCCTTGCAGCACTGCTTGCCAAACCCTGGCAGTAGCTGGTAAAGTCACTGTGGCCTTGAACATCTTCGCCTCTGACTCCTTCTAAGGACCAGTGGTGGATCTTGCTGACATCTCACAAATGGCAGCACACCATTGCATCTCGCAAAGTAAAGGTCTGCTCGGGTCTGCAAAAATAAACACGACCCAAGCCCGACAAAACCAAATCCGACCCTAGCCCGACCCGGCCCGAGTCCTTCCATTTTTTTTCCCGCGCCCGACCCGACCCGACCCATCAGTTAACTTACCTTCCGTTTTTCACTTTGTTGCTGATCTGCACAAGCTTAAAATAACTGCAACAAAACCACCTTTCTAGTCCAAAAATTACATTAACATTGGAGCCACTTACCTGTGATAGATAGAGCATGTCCGACCTGAGCCCGAATGCTGGACCCAGAAGTGCAACCTGACCTGACCCGAACCCGACACAAGACTTCCAAGTCCACATCAGAGAACTGAGGGGTTGCCCTGCCCCGAGTTCCAGTCCTCTGGCTTTCCTGAGACCATCTTTCAGTCAAAGCTTCCATGCACTTCCAATCTGAAGTTAGAGCACTTAAACAGCAGTCACAGTAATGGCTACCATCGTGGTTCACTCGAGCCTGTACTTCAGTAGTCCTGTCCTTGCGGCTGTTAATAGTACGCAAAATGTCTCTATGCCAATTAAGGGGACACAGCCCTGAAAATCAGGATGATGACTACTTCCCCCTGGGGGAAGGTTTGGGACCCGGAAATGGTTCCGACTTCTGTTTCCTACCCTGCAGCCAAAATCCTAACCTATGACTCTGAAGCAACAACAATTTGAGTTTATATAGCGCCTTTAACATAGTGAAATGCTCCAAGCCACTTCTGTTGTTAAACAAAATTTGACACTGAGCCACATCAGGAGATATATTGGTTCAGATGTCCGGAGCTTAGGGCCCAGGCAGCTGAAGGCACGGCTGCCAATAGTGATGCAATTAAAATCAGGGATGCCCAATAGAGTCATAGAGAGATACAGCACTGAAACAGGCCCTTCGGCCCACCGGGTCTGTGCTGAATTAGAGCAGCCCAGAGATCTCAGAGGGCAGTAGGGCTGGATGAGTCTACAGAGATAGGGAGAGGCGAGATCACAGAGGGATGTGAAAACAAGAATGAGAATTTTTAAATCGAAGCTTTGTCGAACCGGAAGCCAAAGTAGGTCAGCGTGCAAACGGACTGATGGGTGAAAGGGAATTTCTGTAAGTTAGGATACGAGCAGCCCCGCGGCCAAGCCTTATCCTTGGCTTCAAGCAATTGAAAGGAATAACATGTTCGTTGCCTATCGGAGGCCTGTCTCTGCCAATTGTTGCTCAGAAGATGAAGATTTTTACTAATGGTCTTCAGCTCACTCACCAGTCACTGTGCTGGGAGCAGGAGCAGGGCTCTTTGGACAGGACTGGACAGGCCAACATTTACAAGAACAATCCTCAGACTCCATGGACAAGGCCAGGGGAGATTCACTGGTATTTTAATATAATGGGCTGCATGGGGTGTTACATTGAGAAGACCAAACACAGATTGGGTGACTGCTTTGCAGAACACCTCCGCTCAGTCCGCAAGCATAACCCCGAGCTTCTGGTCACTTGCCATTTTAATTCACCACCCTGCTTTCACACCCACATTTCTGTTCTTGACCTGCTGTAGTGTTCCAGTGAACATCAATGCAAGTTCGAGGAACAGCATCTCATCTTCTGATTAGTTCAACAATTTCAGAGCATAACTGCCTTTTTTTTATTTGTATTCTTTAACCATGTGCCTGACTTAAAACTGTTTTTCATGTTTTTGCTTTTGAACAGAGCTGTTCATTATTCTGCCATTAACACTCCAGACTAATGACTAATGTTTTACTACAACTATTAGCATCCCTTTGCCTTTTGTTCTGTGACATCTCGGTCATTTAATCTCCCCCCGCCTTCTGCCCTATCACACGCCTTCCCCTTCTGATCTTCTTCCCTCTCTCCCCCCTTTCACTTGCTGAAAGCCTATTACATTTCTAACCTTTACAGTTCTGATGAAAGGTCACAGGCTTGAAATGTTAGCTCTGTTTCTCTTTCCATAGATGCTGCCAGACCTGCTGAGTATTTCCAGCACTTTCTGATTGTTTGTCAGACTTCCAGTATCTGCAGTATTTGGCTTTTTGTATACAAATGTAATGTTTTTCTGTTTATACATGTGTTTATATCCTACATATAAGAGGAGGGTTTTGTGGACTAGGCTTGTATTCCCTTGAATATGGAAGTTTAAGGGGTGATCTACTTGAGATATTTAAGATGATTAAAGGATTTGGTAGGGTAGATGGAGAGAAACTATTTTCTTTGGTGGAAGGCAGTCCAGAACATAGCTAGGCTGTTGAGGGGTGTTCTCAGGAAATACTTCTTCAGACAAAGTGTAGTGGAAATTTGGAACTCTCACATACGAGTTGGGTACAGGAGTAGGCCACACGGCCCTTCGAGCCTGCTCCGCCATTCAATAAGTTCACGGCTGAACTGATTACTCCACATTTCCACCTACTCCCGATAACCTTCCACCCCCTTGCTTATCAAGAATCTATCTACCTCTGTCTTAAAAATATTCAAAGACTCTACTTCCACTACCTTTTGAGGAAGAGAATTCCAAAGACTCACGACCTTCTGAGAGAAAGAATTTCTCCTCATCTCTGTCTTAAATGGGCGACCCCTCATTTTAAAACAGTGACCCCTAGTTCTAGATTCTCCTACAAGGGGAAACATCCTTTCCACATCCACCGTGTCAAGACCCCTCAGGGTCTTGTATGTTTCAATCAAGTCACCTCTTACTCTTCTAAATTCCAGCAGATACAAGCCTAGCCTGTCCAATCTTTCCTCGTAAGACAGCCCACCCATTCCAGGTATTAGTCTATAACCTACTGCCTCTAACACATTTACATCTTTCCTTAAATAAGGAGAAAGGCTGTTGAGGCTGGGGGCCAATTGAAAATGTCAAAACTGACATTGATGGATTGATTTGCCATTTTAATTCTTCCCGCCCCACTCCCCCTCTGACTTCTCTGTCCTTGGCCTCCTACACTGTTCCAATGAAGCTTCAATGAGATCATCTCTCATTCTTCAAAACTCCATGGGAATGCAGCCACCCTACACAATCTCTCCTCAGACTTCACCTGTCTTATCCTAGTGTTATGACTAGGTGAGAAAGAGGTCTAGGGATCCCCTTCAGTTGTCATCTGGTCTTACTGCGGTAGGGTTTTATTTTTTTAACCACACTGTTTTTAGCTCCCCGTTGGTGAACCTTGTTCACTGCCTTCCAATTATAAGGCAAAGAAACCAGCACAAACAGGCTTTCTTAGGTTTAAAGAAGAAAAGTTGAAATTTATGAAACTTAAACTCTAATGCGGTTGACACCCGTGGATACACGACGTGCCCACGCCAGCCTGCATACGCGATACATACATGCAAATAGAGACAGAAAAGAGAAGAAAAATAAAGTGGAAAAGTTTGAGGCAATATCTGAAGAGTTTTTGTTATGGTTCTTCGGGCTCACTGTACAGTCCTTGATTGTAGGTAGATCTTGCTTTTCGTTGGGGCCCAGTATTCTTCTTAAAACTTGTTCGCTGTAGGAGACTTTTCTCTCTTGGGGTTCATGTGGCTTCAGTGGATTCAGAGGCTTGTGAGAAAGAGATGGGAGCAGGAGACAGGAGGGGCTGTGGCAAGCCAGCCAGGAGAGATCTTCTCAGTCCAGCAGCATTCTGCCCAGTTTGTAAAAATTACAAAAACTCAGGTTGTCCAGCAGATTAGTCATGTGACTAGCTGGTTTGACCATGTCCGTTTGTGTATTTGGCCATCTTAGCAGTCGACCTGGAATGCGAGCTCCCCCACCTTCAACGTCTGGTGATCAAAAGTCCATTGTGGGTTGAATGTGTCAGGGAACGGCTGCTTTCTCCTTTCAAACACCGTCTGTTAATATGCAAATATCTTTTCAACCAAGATCTGGCAATTTTTTAAAGCAAGTCCTTTCTTCACTTCAAGAACAGTTTGAAATTTAATGTCCATGTGGCGAAGTTAATATGCCTCATGCTTGGCAGGTGGAGGCCTGCATGACACCAGGAATCATTGTAGTGAACCTTCATTGCACCCTTTCGATTGCAAGTATATCATTTCTTAGTTAAGGAGACCAAAACTGTACATTTATGTCATATACTACTATTGTTGTGCATGCTATGGGAATTTAATTGACACAAAACCATGAGTACCAAATAATCAAAGACAAAATTCTCCTGAGGGGCAAATGCAGATCATAAAACATCTGAAACTATCCATTACCTGTTGGCTGACTGCAAACGTTTGACAGTTGTGAAGTGGAAGGGCTGCTTTCTCTTTGCCCTTGAGCAGCTGTCAGGGAGAGAGGCTCCAACACATGTTGACTGGCTGGCCTTTGTGTACATGATTCTGACACAGCACTGCCCTCCAGCATAAGGCACGTGCTATCTGCAGCTCAAGTCAGCCTCTGGTTGATTTGTCCATGAGACAGAGGCAAAGCCTTGCCTCTGATGGAGACACAGCGCAGGGAAAGGGGGGGGGGGGGGGCGCTGGAATCTACAACAGCTAGACCTGCAGGAGCTGTCTAAGTGCAACAGTGTTGTGTGTGCCAGGTTTATTTTTAGCTCAGATTCCTTGCCAAGTATGTGTGACTCAGACTGACGAGACTGCTGAAGGCTGTGTGTCCAAAGCTACTGTCAAGCCTATGAGTGGTCAATATTTAGCTGTCAAAACACCAAATGTAGATGTAAAAGATACCATGGCTACTATTTCGAAGAGCAGCAGGATAATTCTCCCCAATGCCGTGGCCAATATTTATCCCTTAGCCAACACCTAAAAAATAATTATCTAGTTATTTATCCCATTGATGTTTGTGGGATCTTGCTGTGCACAGATTGACTGTCGTGATTCCTATATTACAACAGTGGTTCCACTTCAAAAGTACTTTATTGGCTGTAAAGTGATTGGGACATCCTGAGGCTGTGGAAGACACTAAATAAATGTTTTTTTTTTCTTTTTAATCGGACTCTTCAGTGATATCTGCAGTATCTGTCAGTCACAGTTCTGATACCGAATACACTTGTGGGAAAAGGGAAGCAAAAGAGAGGAGTGAACCAGAAATAAAATCAAAAGCAAAGATTTCAAACAAAAAGAATGATTCCTATAACAAGTGAGGCACGCAGCCCTCATATGCAAGTAGATGTACTGGACTTACCACTATTGGATACTGAACCCAGTCAAACCCTGAACCAACCACATGAGGCTGCAGTGAGAATTTCTTTAGAACTACTTGGGTGCTTTTTGCATTGCCTGGCAAACCCAGTTCATTCAGTGGATAAAAGCATTGCCCAGTGTGGCAGTGCACTGGAGAGAACAGGATTTCCCAGGTCCAATTCTTGTATGTATCAAATTAGCTGAGTTCAACCAGAGCAGCAAAAAGGGTATCAACTGCTGTAGCCCCACCCTACACCTCTCTACCCCCATCTCTGATGGCTGCTGCCAGATATTCAATCATCCTGATGGATAGTGGAAACTAGAGGATGAGGGCTAATTTCATTGAGTTGAAAAGGGATCTGGCTAAGGGGGATTGGAATAAAAGGATGCCACATAAAGCAGCAAATGAGCAATGGGAGGCCTTTAAGGACGAGATAGTTCAGGTGCAGAATAAAAACATTCCCATGACGGGGAAAGGAAGGGCATCCAAAGCTAGAATTCCCTGGATGATTAAGGAAGTTGAAATGAAAATGAAATAGGAAAAGGAGGCTTATGATAAACATTAGGTTCATAATACATTAGAGAATCAAAGAGAATACAGACAATGCAGAGGAGAATTGAAAAAGAAATGAGAGGTAAGAGAGTGTAGGAAGAAAGATTAGCAGGTAAAATAAAATGGAACACGATTGGCTCTCATCTCCTTCCTGTAATGGGGAAGCCTAAAATGACATAGAATAGTTTAACTGTGGCCTAACAAATGCCTTATACAAATGCAACATCAATTTTTTGTTTTGATTTTCCTTGCTCTTATGTATAAAACCCTAAATCCCATGAATCTTTTCTACCACTCTGTTAAGAATCCTACAGTTTCACTGTTCATTTTCCTAATATGAACTTGCAATTTATCTGCATTGAACTGCATCCTCCACCAACTTGCCCACTAAATGCGGGCTTGCTAGCAATGCCCTCATCCCATGGACAAATAATAAACTCTGTCAACCAGTCTACATTCTGTTGCAGTGTTTCTCACAGTTTGCCAAACTCCCTTGTCCAGCAAACCTCCATAGCTGACACCTTTATTTTAATGACATTGGCAGGGCAGCATTTATTGCTCATCTTTATGCCGGAATTTTACACCGCCCCAGCGGGTCGGATGTTGGCGTGGGGGCAGCGTAAAATTGAGCAGCAGGCTCCGGGAGGCCTACTTGCCCCGATTGCGCCTCCGGACAGGTTTACGGCGATCAGGCGGGGTGGGGGGGGTGGGAAACGGCATGCCTGCCCGAGGCCAATCAAGACCCTTAAGTGGCCACTTAAGGGCCCTCGCCTGTGGCAAGCAGGTGTGTTGGGGATGTGAAAGGCCGCCCAGCAATAGCTGCTGGCCTTTCCGTACTGGAGAGGGGGATGGGGGGGGGGGGGGGTGCATGGCAGTCAGGCACAGGGTGCCCGATTGAGGGCTGCCCCTGCCTCCCAACCCACCCCCGGGACCCAAGACACCCGCCTCCCCCCAAATGACCACTCCAGCCTCACCAGGGAAGGACCGATTCCCCCTGGTGAGGCATGCCCCTACTTACCTTCCCTCCTCAATCCATGGTGTCAGCTGGGCTGCAGCCCCAGCAGTGGCCACCACTCCTGGTGGCGCTGCTGGGACTAAGAGCTGCCAGCCCGCTGATTGGCCGGCAGCTCACTGAGGCGGGACCACCTCCCTCAAGTGGGTGGAAGTTCTGCCTCGGGACAATTAAAGCCCGGGGATCCATAAAATACGGGACGGATCCCTAGGCTAGGCGGAAGCGGGTTCGCCGTCGGATGTTTCACGTCAGAGTCTGGCTCCCATCCATCCACCGTAAAATTCCAGCCTTAGTTACTCTCAGAAGATGGCCATGGTCCTTCTCCTTGAACCACTGTAGTCCTTGTAATGATGGTGCTCCCATGATAGTGTTAGGTAGGGAGTTCAGCAACGATGAAGGAATGTTGATATATATCCATGTCACAATGTCAATATAACTTGGAGGGAAACTTGGCAGTGATGGTGTTCTCACTATTTTGTCCTTGGTGGTAAAGTTCAGCGGTCAAGAAGGTAATGCTGTTTCCAGGACATTGCTGCTCTTGTCTTTCTTGGTAGTGGAGGTCACAGGGTTGGGAGGTACTGTTGATGCATGGCACCCTGTAACTGGAGATAGTCGATATTGTAACCAGAGTCCATTTGCGATGGAAGGGGTAGATACTGAGTCCAGCAGCAGTGCGTTAGGAACAGAGGAACAGGAGTAGGCCTTATAGCCTCTCAGTCTCTGTCCAGTGGCACAGTGGTTAACACTGCAGCCTCACAGCTCCAGAGACCCAGGTTCAATTCTGGGTACTGCCTGTGTGGAGTCTGCAAGTTCTCCCTGTGGCCTCGTGGGTTTCCGCCGGGTGCTCCGGTTTCCTCCCACAGCCAAAGACTTGCAGGTTGATAGGTAAATTGGCCATTGTAAATTGCCCCTAATGTAGGTAGGTGGTAGGAGAATGGTAGGGGTGTGGTAGGGAATATGGGATTAATGTAGGATTAGTATAAATGGGTGTTGTTGGTCGGCACAGACTTGGTGGGCCGAAGGGCCTGTTTCAGTGCTGTATCTCTAAATTAAAAAAATTAAATTAATCTCATTGAAATTATCCTTACTTAAATCTAGAATCTGAGAAGCTGTTTCACATCTCTTCCTTTGAAACACTATGTCAAACTCAATCATATTGTGACTGCTATTAGTTGCCAACTCTGTTTGGATGTAATCTGGAGGTTTCATCACATGATCTCCAACTGCCCTGTCTCTACACTTCCACCATTTGCTGCCCATCAACACGGGACAACATAGAGTCATAGAGTTATACAGCACAGAAAGAGGCCCTTCGTCCCATCGTGTCTGTGCCGATAGAGTCATAGAGTTATGCAGCACAGACATATCCCAAGCCAATTGGGAAGTGAGCCAGCTCTTCATTTCCTGATTGGCTGTCCATCAAATAACCTTTCCTCTTCCAACACCAACATATTTGTAGCTAGTAAACAACTGCGTGGAAGAAAAACGATTGTTTCTATTGATGTCCTCAAAGATTTTTCCCTTCCGGGTGTTTGCTAGAGGTGTTTAAAATCTTGAAGGGTCTGGACAGAGTAGATAGGGAGAAACTGTTCCTACTGGGGGAAGGTTCGTGAACCAGAGAACACAGATTTACTCTGATTGGCAAAAGAAGCAACGGCAACAGGAGAAAAAACTTGTGTACATATCAAGTGGTTAGCATCTGGAATGCAGTGCCCAAAAGTATGGTGAAAGCAGATTCCACCCTGGCTTTCAAAAGGGAGTTGCATAGTTACCTGAAGAGAAAAAAATTGCAGGGTTACAGGGTAAAGACGCGCAGTAGGACAAACTGTGTTGTTCTTGCAGAGTCAGCATAGACAAGACAAACAAACGAATTAGGACATACAAATTAGGAACAGGAGTAGGCCACTTGGCCCTTCGAGCCTGCTCCGCCATTCAATAAGTTCATGGCTGAACTGATTACTCCACATTTCCACCTACCCCCGATAACCTTCCACCCCCTTGCTTATCAAGAATCTATCTACCTCTGCCTGAAAAATAAACAAAGACTCTGCTTCCACCGCCTTTTGAGGAAGAGAATTCCAAAGACTCACGACCCTCTGAGAGAAAGAATTTCTCCTCATCTCTGTCTTAAATGGGCGACCCCTCATTTTAAAACAGTGACCCCTAGTTCGAGATTCTCCCACAAGGGCAAACATCCTTTCCAAATCCACCCTGTCAAGATCCTTCAGGATCTTATATGTTTCAATCAAGTCACCTCTTACTCTTTTAAATTCCAGCGGATACAAGCCTAGCCTGTCCTATCTTTCCTCGTAAGACAGCCCACCCATTCCAGGTATTAGAGTCATAGAGTTATACAGCACAGAAACAGGCCCTTCAGCCCTTTGTGTCTGTGCTGGCCATCAAGCACCTAACTATTCTAATCCCATTTTCCAGCACTTGGCCCATAGCCTTGTATGCTATGGCATTTCAAGTACTCATCTACATACTTCTTCAATGTTGTGAGGGTTCCTGCCTCTACCACCTCTTCAGGCAGTGCGTCCCAGATTCCAACCATCCTTGAAGTGAAAACATTTTCCTCAAAACACCTCAAAACCTCCTGCCCCTTACCTTAAATCTATGCCCCCTGGTTATTGACCCCTCCACTAAGGGAAAAAGTTTCTTCCTATCTATCCTATCAATGCTCCTCATAATTTTGTATACCTCAATCATGTCCCCCCCTCAGCCTTCTCTGCTCCAAGGAAAACAACCCTAGCCTTTTCAGTCTCTCTTCATAGCTGAAATGCTCCAGCCCAGGCAACATCTTGGTGACTCTCCTCTGCACCCTCCCCAGTGCAATCACATCCTTCCTATAGTGTGGTGCCCAGAACTGTACACAGTACTCCAGCTGTGGCCTAACTAGCGTTTTATACAGCTTCATAACCTCCCTGCACTTATATTCTATGCCTCGGCTAATAAAGGCAAGTATCCCATATGCCTTCCTAACCATCTTATCTACCTGTGCTGCTGCCTTCAGTGATCTATTGACAAGTACACCAAGGTCCCTCTGACCCTCTGTACTTCCTAGGGCCCTACCATCCATTGTATATTCCCTTGCCTTGTTAGTCCTCCCAAAATGCATCACCTCACACTTCTCAGATTAAATGCCATTTGCCACTGCTCTGCCCATCTTACCAGCCCATCTATATCATCCTGTAATCTAAGGCTTTCCTCCTCACTATTTACGACACCACCAATTTTCATGTCATCTGCGAACTTACTGATCATACTTCCTATATTCACGTCTAAATCATTAATGTACACTACAAACAGCAAGGGTCCCAGCACCGATCCCTGTAGTACACCACTGGTCACAGGCTTCCACTCGCAAAAACAACCCTTGACGATCACCCTCTGCCTCCTGCCACTAAGCCAATTTTGGATCCAATTTGCCAAATTGCCCTGGATCCCATGGGCTCTTACTTTCTTAACCAATCTCCCATGTGGGACCTTACTGATGTCCATGTAGACTACATCAACTACTTCACCCTCATCTACACATCTAGTCACCGCTTCGAAAAATTCAATCAAATTAGTTAGACATGATCTCCCCCTGACAAAGCCATGCTGACTATCCGTGATTATTCCCTGCCTCTCCCAGTGTAGATTAATCCTGTCCCTTAGAATTTTTTCCAATAGTTTCCCAACCACTGTTAGACTCACTGGCCTGTAATTACCTGGTTTATCCCTGCTACCCTTCTTGAATAATGGTACCACATTCGCTGTCTTCCAATCCTCTGGTACCTCTCCTGTGGCCAGAGAGTATTTGAAAATTTGTGTCAGAGCCCTCACTATCTCCTCCCTTGCCTCACATAGCAGCCTGGGATACATCTCATCTGGGCCTGGGGATTTATCCACTTTTAAGCCCGCTCAAACAGCTAATACTTCCTCCCTTTTAATACTAATATGTTCAAGGATATCACAATCCCACTCCCTGATCGCTACACCTACATCGTCCTTCTCCATAGCGAACACAGATGAAAAGTAATCATTTAAATCTGCACCTATGTCATCCGGCTCGACACACAGATTGCCACTTTGGTCCTAGTGGGCCCTACTCTTTCCCTGGTTATCCTCTTGCCCTTAATATACTTATAAAACGTCTTAGGATTTTCCTTTATCTTTCCCACCAGTGTTTTATCATGTCCCTTCTTCGCTCTCCTAATTATTTTTTTTTTTAAGTACCCCCTTACACTTTCTATACTCCTCCAGTGCCTCTGCTGTTTTCAGCGCTCTGAATCTGCCATAAGCCTGCTTTTTTTTTCTGATCCAATCATCTATATCCCTTGATATCCAGGGTTCCCTAGGCCTGTTGGTCCTACCCTTCACCTTAATGGGTACATGTTGGCTCTGAACCCTCACTATTTCCTCTTTGAATGACTCCCACTGGTCTGATGTAGTCTTTCCTACAAGTAGCTGCTCCCAGTCCACTTTGGCCAGATCCTGTTTTATCATATTAAAATTGGCCTTCCCCCAATTCAGTACCTTTATTTCTGGTCCATCTTTATCCTTTTCCGTAACTACCTTAAATCTTACAGAGTTATGGTCACTATCCCTGAAATGCTCCCTCACTGACACTTCTACCATTTGTCCGACTTCATTTCCTAGGATTAGGTCCAGTACTGCCCCTTCTCTTGTAGGACTTTCTACGTACTGGCTCAAAAAGCCTTCTTTTTGAGTAGTAAAGTAGTAAAGTTGAAAAGTAGAAATCTGCCTTCCAGACTGACTCCGTTTCTCTTCTATATTTGACTGTGCATCACCCCCTACTGTCACTCTGTATCCCATCCCCCTGCAAAATTAGTTTAAACCCCCCCTAACAGCACTAGCGAACCTCCCAGCAAGGATGTTGGTCGGGTTCCGGTTCAGGTGCAACCCGTCCAACTTGTACAGGTACCACCTTTGCCAGAAACAGACTGAGTGATCCAGGAAACTAAAGTCCTCCTTCCCGCACCTTCTCTTCAGCCACGCATTCAACTGCTCTATCCTTCTATTACTATACTCACTAGCACGTGGCACCGGGAGTAATCCAGAGATTACAACCTTTGAGGTCCTGCTTTTTAATCTGCTACCTAGCTCCCTAAATTCTTGTTGCAGGACTTCATCCCTCTTTCTACCTATGTCGTTGGTACCAATCTGTAACACAACCTCTGACTGTTCACCTTCTCCCTTCAGAATGTCCTGCAGTTGCTCCATGACATCCTTGACCCTAGCACCAGGGCGGCAACATACCATCCTGGAGTCACATTTGCGGCCACAGAAATGCCTATCTGTACCCCTTACGATAGAATCCTCTATCACTATAGCTCTTCCACTCCTTTTGCTCCCCTCCTGTGCAGCTGAGCCACCTGTGGTGCCACAGACTTGGCTCTTGCTGCATTCCCCTGAGAAGCTATCTCCCCCAACAGTATCCAAAGTAGAAAATCTGTTAGATAGGGAGATGGACCCAGGGGACTCCTGCACCACCTGCCTAGTTCTTCTACTCTGCCTGGCGTTCACCCATTCCCTTTCTGCCTGAGCAGACTTTACCTGTGGTGTGACCACCTCCCTGGAGGTGGTCAGTGGTTTGTGAAGCAGCGCCTGGAGTGGCTATAAAGGCCAATTCTGGAGTGACAGGCTCTTCCACAGGTGCTGCAGAGAAATTTGTTTGTTGGGGCTGTTGCACAGTTGGCTCTCCTCCAGGCGCGTATCCATTGTCTCTCGAGATAAGGAGGCCCAAAAGAAAGAAAGAAGAAGACCACCTCCCTGTACGTGCTATCCACGATGATCTCAGCCTCGCGGATGCTCCACAGTGTCTCCAGCCGCCACTCCAGATCCGAAATGCAGATTTCGAGTAGCTACAGCTGGAGACACTTTCTGCACACGTGTTCGCCCTGGACATTGGAAGTGTCCCTGACTTCCCACATTGCACAGGAGGAGCACTCCACATTGCCGAGCTGCCCTGACATGACTTACCTTTAATTTATCCCCTTAAATTACCCAAAAATTAGATTATTTACACTAGGGACCTTGATTCCCTAAAAAAAAACACGACCTACTATATTAAAAAAAATGTAGACCTTTCTCTTTACTTTTAGTTACTTACCCAGCTATTTAGAATTATTCCCTAACAGCAGTTACTCACCAACCAATCACCTTGCAGCTTTCCTGTGAGGTCACTGCTCACTTTGTTTTCAAACTCCGGCACGTCTGGACTCTGCTGCTCTCCCGGAAGGCAAGTGACTGGGCCGCGATCCTCGGGGTCAATATATCTGCTCCGCTCTCAGCGTTTTCCCCACAGGTCTGCTCCACTCCGCTTCCAGAAGGTAAGTAACTGGGCCGCGATCCTCGGGCTCAATTTATCAGTTCCGCTCTCAACGTTCTCCTCACAGGTCTGCTCCGCTTCCGGAAGGTAAAGGTATTAGTCTAGTAAACCTTCTCTGTACTGCCTCCAGAGCATTTACATCCTTCCTTAAATAAGGAGACCAGTACCGTACACAGTACTCCAGATGTGGTCTCACCAATGCCCTATATAGCTGAAAGCATAACCTCCCTACTTTTGTATTCAATTCCAATTTCCCCTCGCAATTAACGATAACATTCTGTTGGCTTTCCCAATTATGTGCTGTACCTGCATACTAACCTTTTGTGATTCATGCACTAGGACACCCAGAACCCTCTGCATCTCAGAGCTCTGCAATCTCTCACCATTTAGATAATATGCTTCTTTTTTATTATTCCTGCCAAAGTGGACAATTTCACACTTTCCCACACTATATTCCATTTGCCAGGTCTTTGCTCACTCACTTAACCTATCTATATCCCTTTGTAGCCCCCTTATGTCCTCTTCACAAGTTACTTTTCTACCTATCTTTGTGTCATTAGAAAATTAAGCAATCATACCTTCAGTCCCTTCATCTAAGTCATTTATATAAATTGTAAAAAGTTGAGCCCCAGCACAGATCCCTGTGGCACACCACTCATTACATCTTGCCAGCCAGAAAATGACCCATTTATACCTACTCTCTGCCCAATCTTCTATCCATGCCAATACGTTAACCCGTACACCATGAGTTTTTATTTTCTACAATAACCTTTGATGCGACACCTCATCAAATGCCTTGTGGAAATCTAAGTACATTACATCCACTGGTTCCCCTTTATCCACAGGACATGTAACTCGCTCAAAGAACGCCAATAAATTGGTTAAACATGATTTCCCTTTTACAAAAGGGTCACTGACCCGAAACGTTAACTCTGCTTCTCTTTCCACAGATGCTGCCAGACATGCTGAGTGATTCCAGCATTTCTTGTTTTTGTTTCAGATTTCAAGCATCCGCAGTATTTTGCTTTTATTACCATGTTGACTCTGCCTGATTACCTTGAATTTTTCGAAATGCCCTGCTATAATGTCTTTAATAATAGCTTCTAACATTTTCCCGAAGACAGATGTTAAGCTAACTGGCCTGTAGTTTCCTGCTTTCTGTCTCCCTCCCTTTTTGAATAAAGGAGTTAAATTCGCTATTTTCCAATCTAACAGAAACTTCCCGAATCTAGGGAATTTTGGAAAATTTAAACTAACGCTTCAACTATCTTACTAGCCACTTCTTTTAGCACCTGAGGATGAAGTCCATCAGGACCCAGGGACTTGTCAGCCTGCAGCTCCAACAATTTGTTTAGTACCACTTCCCTGGTGATTGTAATTTTCTTGAGTTCCTCCCTCCCTTCCATTTCCTGACATATAGCTAATATTGGGATTAGAATTAGAATTAGAACATTACAGCGCAGTACAGGCCCTTCGGCCCTCGATGTTGCGCCGACCTGTGAAACCATCTGACCTACACTATTCCATTTTCATCCATATGTCTATCCAATGACCACTTAAATGCCCTTAAAGTTGGCGAGTCTACTACTGTTGCAGGCAGGGCGTTCCACGCCCCTACTACTCTCTGAGTAAAGAAACTACCTCTGACATCTGTCCTATATCTATCACCCCTCAACTTAAAGCTATGTCCCCTCGTGTTTGCCATCACCATCCGAGGAAAAAGACTCTCACTATCCACCCTATCTAACCCTCTGATTATCTTATATGTCTCTATTAAGTCACCTCTCCTCCTCCTTCTCTCCAACGAAAACAACCTCAAGTCCCTCAGCCTTTCCTCGTAAGACCTTCCCTCCATACCAGGCAACATCCTAGTAAATCTCCTCTGCACCCTTTCCAAAGCTTCCACATCCTTCCTATAATGCGGTGACCAGAACTGCACGCAATACTCCAGGTGCGGCCTCACCAGAGTTTTGTACAGCTGCAGCATGACCTCGTGGCTCTGAAACTCGATCCCCCTACTAATAAAAGCTAACACACCATATGCCTGCTTAACAGCCCTATTAACCTGGGTAGCAACTTTCAGGGATTTATGTACCTGGACACCAAGATCTCTCTGCTCATCTACACTACCAAGAATCTTCCCATTAGCCCAGTACTCTGCATTCCTGTTACTCCTTCCAAAGTGAATCACCTCACACTTTTCCGCATTAAACTCCATTTGCCATCTCTCAGCCCAGCTCTGCAGCCGATCTATGTCCCTCTGTACCCTACAACATCCTTCGGCACTATCCACAACTCCACCGACCTTCGTGTCATCCGCAAATTTACTAACCCACCCTTCTACACCCTCATCCAGGTCATTTATAAAAATGACAAACAGCAGTGGCCCCAAAACAGATCCTTGCGGTACACCACTAGTAACTAAACTCCAGGATGAACATTTGCCATCAACCACCACCCTCTGTCTTGTATGCTCAATAATGAAGACTGATGCAAAATATCTGTTCATCTGCCATCTCCTTATTATCCATTATTAATTCCCCAGACTTACTTTCTATAGGACCAATGCTCACTTTATTAACTCTTTTCTTTTTAAAATATCTATAGAAACTCTTACTATCTGTCTTTATATTTCTGGCTAGCTTTTTCTTGTACTCTAATTTTACCTTCCTTATCAATCTTTTAGTCATTCTTTATACTTTTTTTTATATTCTGTCCAATATTCTGACCTGCCTCCTATCTTTGTGCAATTATAGGCTTTTTCTTTAAGTTTGATACTAACTTTAACTGTTTTACTTAACCAGGGTTGCGGGTTCCACCCTTGGAATCTTTCTTTCTTGTTGAAATGTATCTATTCTGTGTATTCTGAAATATCCCCTGAAATGTCTGACACTGCATCTCTATTGACCTATCCTTTAACCTGATTTGCCAGTTCACTTTAGCTAGCTCTGCTTTCATGCCCTCATAATTGCCCTTATTTGAGTTTAAAATACTAGTCTTGGACCCATTCTTCTCTCCCTCAAACTGAATGTAAAATTCAATCATATTATGATCGCTGCTACCTAGGGGCGTCTTAACTATGAGTTCATTAATTAATCCTATCTCGTTGCAAAATACCAGAACTCTCTGGTTGGCTCAGAACATATTGTTCCAAGAAATTATCCCGAAAACATTCTATGTACTCCTCAAATAAAAACAAGAAATGCTGGAAATACTCGGTGGAGAGAGAAGCAGAGTTAACGTTTCAGGTCAGTGATGCTTTTTCAGAACGATGTACTCCCCACCTAGGCTACCTCTGCCCATCTGAATTTTCCAGTCTATAAGTAGGTTAAAATCCCCCATAATTATTGTTGTACCTTTCTGACGAGCTGCCATTATTTCTTTCTTTATTCCCCGTCCTACAGTGTGGTTAATGTTAGGTGGCCTGTACAACACTCCCACAAGTGTGGCACAGTGGTGCAGTGGTTAGCACCGCAGCCTCACAGCTCCAGTGACCCTGGTTCGATTCTGGGTACTGCCTGTGTGGAGTTTGTAAGTTCTCCCTGTGACTGCGTGGGTTTTTGCCGGGTGCTCCGGTTTCCTCCCACAGCCAAAGACTTGCAGGTTGATAGGTAAATTGGCCATTATCAATTGCCCCTAGTATTGGTAGGGGAATTGTGGGGATGTGGTAGGAATATGGGATTAATTTAGGATTAGTATAAATATTAGTGGTTGATGGTCAGCACAGACTCGGTGGGCAGAAGGGCCTGTTTCAGTGCTGTATCTCTAAATAAAAGTGTCTTCTAGCCTTTATGACTTCTCATCTCTACCCAAACTGCTGCTACATCCTGGTCTCCTGAACCTAGGTCATCCCTCTCTTTTTCTTTGGCCTCCTTGTCTTGAGAGACAATGGGTAAATGCCTAGAGGTGGTCAGTGGTTTGTGGAGCAGTGCCTGGAGTGGCTATAAAGGCCAATTCTAGAGTGACAGACTCTTCCACAGGTGCTGCAGATAAAATTGGTTGTCAGGGCTGTTACACAGTTGGCTCTCTCGTGGCACTTCTGTCTTTTTTCCTGCCAACTGCTAAGTCTCTTCGACTCGCCACACTTTAGCCCCGCCTTTATGGCTGTCCACCAGCTCTGGCGATCACTGGCAACTGACTCCCACGACTTGTGGTCAATGTCACAGGACTTCATGTCACATTTGCAGATGTCTTTAAAGTGGAGACATGGAGGGCCGGTGGGCCTGATACCCTTGACGAGCTCGTTGTACAATGTGTCCTTGGGGATCCTGCCATTTTCCATGTGGCTCACATGGCCAAGCCATCTCAAGCCGCTGGCTCAGTAGGGTATATATGCTGGGGATGTTGGCCTCCTCGAGGACTTTGCGTTGGAGGTACGGTCCTGCCACTGATGCCAAGGATTCTCCGGAGGCAGCAAAGATGGAATGAGTTGAGACGTTGTTCTTGGCTGACATACGTTGTCCAGGCCACGCTGCCATAGAGCAAGGTATTGAGGACACAGGCTTGAAACATTCCGACTTTTGTGTTCCGTGTCAGTGCGCCATTTTCCCACACCCTATTAGCCAGTCTGGGCATAGCAGCAGACGCCTTTCCCATGCGCTTGTTGATTTCTGCATCGAGAGACAGGTTACTGCTGATAGTTGAGCCTAGGTAGGTGAACTCTTGAACCACTTCCAGAACATGGTCGTAGATATTGATGGTTGGAGCATTTCTGATGTCCTGTCCCATGATGTTCATTTTCTTGAGGCTGATGGTTAAGCCAAATTCATTGCAGGCAGCCACAATCCTGTCGATGAGTCTCTGCAGACACTCTTCTGTGTGGGTGTTAATGCAGCATCATCAACAAAGAGATCCCCGATGAGCACCTTCCGTACTTTGATCTTCCCTCTAAGACGGGCACGGTTGAACAACCTGCCATCTGATCTTGTGTGGAGGAAAAGTATCCCTCTCTATTGCACTAATATCATTAATTGACAGAGCTACCCCCTCCACCTTTTCCTAGCTTCCTGTCCTTTGGCAGTACCATGTACCTTTCAATATTCAGGTCCCAATCTATGTCATCCTGCAGCCATGTCTCTGTAATGGCTATCAGATCGTACTTATTTATTTCTATTTGTACTCTCAGTTCATTTGTTTTGTTTTGAATGTTATGTGCATTCAGATACACAGCCTTTAGTTTTGTCCTTTTATTATTTTTGTAACCTCTAGCCTTATCTGTTGATTTACTCTTAGATGTGTACGCTTTGTCCCTTCCTATCACAGTCTATCATTTCCCATATTAATACCTTTTTCTCTTGCCTTGTTTCTACTGTTTGATTTACAATATGTTCCCAAATTTGATCCCTTGCCCCCACTATTCAGTTTGAAACCATCTCTACGTCCTCTAGTTATGCGGCTCACTAGAACACTGGCCCCAGCACGTTTCAGGTGTCGACCAGCCCAACAGTACAGCACCCACTTTCCCCAGTACTGGTGCCAGTGCCCCACGAACCAGAACCCACCTCTACCACGCTAGTCTTTGAGCCACGCATTAATTTCTCTAATATTATTTGCCCTATGTCAATTTGCACGTGGCGCAGGCAATAATCCAGATATTATCTTTGAGGTTCTGCTTCTTTATTTGGCGCCTAGTTTCTCATACTGACTGTGCAAAACCTCTTTCCTTGTCCTGCCTATGTCGTTGGTACCTACATGGAACATGACGACGGAATCTTCCCCCTCCCATTGTAAGTTCCTTTCCAGCCCTGAGCAGATGTCCCGAACCCTGGCACCGGGGCAGGCAACACAGCCATCTGGACTCCCGCTCTTTGCGGCAGAGAACAGTGTCAATCCCCCTCACTATACTCTCCCCTACTCCCACCACATTCTTTTTTTTCCTCCCTCCACTTGAATGGCTTCCTGTACCATGGTCAGGTTGCTCATCCACCCTGCAACCCCCACTCTCATCCAAACAAG
Organism: Heterodontus francisci; assembly: GCF_036365525.1. Lineage (NCBI taxonomy): Eukaryota > Metazoa > Chordata > Chondrichthyes > Heterodontiformes > Heterodontidae > Heterodontus > Heterodontus francisci. Next base: position 6,209,761 of record NC_090376.1, read on the forward strand.
CTGAAAGAACCTCAAACCTGTTGGACAATCACAAAGACTGAGGCTCCTGTACTCTGGGTCCCCTTACCTGCTTCAGCTGCAGCCACACTCTCCTGTCCCTGACCAAATCAGAATACACTATCCTAAGGGGTATCACCACCTCCTGGAACAAAATATCCAGATAACTTTCCCCCGCCCTGAAGCGTCGCAGTGTCTGCACCTCAGACTCCTTTTCCAGCCGCTAACACTTAGTGCAGACAAGCCTAATGGCCCCCTTCTGTGCTGTAAACATACTATAATTTCAGGTGTGAATGGTTGAGTTTCCCATCACATTTCATGCACCCAAAACCCAACCCATTCCACTCAACCAACAAACAGAAACAAAGCCGCCATTTTGCTCCCAACGGTCGCTGCACGCTCCAGCCCCGCCCCCTCTCCAGCACGCCTCAGCCCCGCCCCCCTCTCCAGCACGCCCCAGCCCCGCCCCCTCTCCAGCACGCCCCAGCCCCGCCCCCTCTCCAGCACGCCTCAGCCCCGTCCCCTCTCCAGCACGCCTCAGCCCCGCCCCCTCTCCAGCACGCCTCAGCCCCGCCCCCTCTCCAGCACGCCTCAGCCCCGCCCCCTCTCCAGCACGCCCCAGCCCCGCCCCGCCCCCTCTCCAGCACGCCTCAGCCCCGTCCCCTCTCCAGCACGCCTCAGCCCCGCCCCTCTCCAGCACGCCTCAGCCCCGCCCCCTCTCCAGCACGCCTCAGCCCCGCCCCCTCTCCAGCACGCCTCAGCCCCGCCCCCTCTCCAGCACGCCTCAGCCCCGCCCCCTCTCCAGCACGCCTCAGCCCCGCCCCCTCTGCAGCACGCTATAGCCCCGCCCCCTCCCCAGCACGCTCAAGCCCCGCCCCCTCTCCTGGCCGCTCAAGCCCCGCCCCTCTACGGCACGCCTGAGCCCCCGCCCCCTCCCTTGCACATTCCAGCCTCGCCTCCTCCCCAGCACGCTTCAGCCCCGCCCCCGCTCCAGCCACACCTTCCTGCACGCTCCATACCCTACTGCACGCGCACGCTCCATGTCCTCCCCCGCTTTCGCACGATCCCGCATTGCCCCGCCTCCTCCCTGCACCCTATAGCCCCGCCCTCCTGCACGCTCCGGCCCCGCCCACGCAGCCTTGCCTCAGCGTGCGCCTGATTACGAGGTTGGCCCCGCCCTCCCCCTCTTCTCAGCGCCGTGCCCGGGAGCCTCGCCCGGCTAGGCGCGTGCCCGCTGGCGGGAATGCGCGGGCACATGCGCGCGCCTCCCGGCTGGTTGAGCGGCGGTTGTCGGGTCGGAGCGGCGGGAGCCTGGAGCCGGGGCGGCCGCCTGTCTGCCTTTCCCGCTGGGAATCTGTCGCCGTTGTCCTGACTGGCTTTTCCCCCCCTGACGGGGGGCGGGGAGATGGCGGGAGGCGGCTGCAGCCCCAGCCCCGCTCTGTGGTATCACCGGGACCTGAGCCGAGCGGCGGCCGAGGAGCTGCTGGCCCGGGCGGGCAGGGACGGCAGCTTCTTGGTGCGAGACAGCGAGAGTGTCAGCGGGGCCTATGCCCTCTGTGTCCTGTGAGTATCTCACCCAAATGTCGGGCTGGAAAAGTTGCAGCAAGTCTGGGGTAAATGTGCAAGTTTTCGAGTCGTTCCCAGGAGAGTTTGCAGATGTTTGTTTGGGGAATGAAGCACCGTTTTTCTCTCTTCACCTGGTTGCCAGCTTGTGGACTGCATTCGTGAACTTTACATTTAAACATCGACTTTGTAAAGTTCGGTGTTTGCCAAGGCATTTAATTTCAAATAAAACTTGCAACTTCAAAATACACTTTCAAAAGCTTGCAAATGCAAAAGGCAATAAGGCTATTTTTTGTATTTGTAAACACCCAGACAATTGCTTTGATAAACGCGAAAAAAATTGGAGCCTCTGAATCTGAACTCAGTCCCGAGTTTTGGGAATTTCTGATGAAATGCTGCTTCCTTCCTTCTTAAGCAGACTTGAGGTATCCCTGATATGTTGCGGTTCAGCCCACCACCTTGCTCTGTCAGTAATCTCAGCCCTTTTGACTTCAGGAAATGCCAGTTATTTTTATGTACAGTCTCAGTATTTTTGCAAAGTAAATGTTTGCATATGTATGTGTGTGTGTGTGTACACCTAGATGTTTATATTCAGAATGGTAGTCTCGGGAGGGGAAATGGGTTTGCATTTGTCATCCCAGAGGAGATTGAGTTGGCGAGTTTTCTTGCATATTTGTGCAGTTTCTTTGGATGTCGCTTTTTTGTAAAGTTGTCACTTGACGTGCGAAGTCCTCTATAGCATAGGCATCCATTAATTACAAATGTCGAGGGAAACATGATATTTGTTCACTGAAAATTATTTAGGCAAATAATGTATATTTGAAGATCCTTTGCATAGCATGCTTTGCCTAATCTTGTTTGCTTGCTTTTAATGGCTCCATATTGAACAAGACTAGTCCAGCAGATCAATCCCAGGGAAAATGAACACACCGTCACGGAAGCAATGTTAATTACTTTTTTCTCTCTCACTACTTCAGCAATTTGGTACTGCAGCTTTTTAAAAAAATTGGGTTGACTTAATGTCACTTGGGGAGAGATTAAATTGCGTAACTTTTTATTTTCCCCCTTGTATGTACAACAAACTCGACTGTTTTTAGGATCTGGGAGCTGAGTTTGGTGAGTTCCATCTAAAAGGAGTGAAATTTCTGGGGTATGTTGGCATATTTGTGATGTGAAAACTTCTTTTGAGATTGTTAATGTGATCTGATTGTTTTGGGATTTTTGCAGTTGTTTCTGATGTAGGGGATTGAATGTCGACTGTGATCCAAGTGAGGTAAAAACACTACAGACTGACTAATTTTGTTCTTTAACAGTTGGCATTCTCAAGGTTAAAGTTACTTCTGTCAGTTGGTAGCAGTTTGATTTCATTCTAGAAACTGTGATGAACCAAATGAAGCTGGTATTCGGTTGGGCTTGCGTTTAAAACTGAAGTCACTGGTTGTTCTCTCAATACCTGTTAAATACTAGGGGAAGGTCATCTGTGACAGCAATTGGGATGCAGCTGATCATTACTCCATTGAACAAGCTGCAACGTGTGGATGTCAGGGAGGGATGTGACTGGGTTCAGCTGTGAAGTTGAAAAAATTTAAAGGGAAAAAAGCATGCATTTTTATTGCACATTTTATGACCTGTGGCTGTAAAGCACTTTGGGACTGCTTATCAAGTGTTTCTGAACTGTAGTCAATGGAGGAAATGCAGCAGGCAATTTGCGCACAGCAAGATCCCGCAAACAACAATGGGAATCTGATTTTAGTCATGTTGGATGAGGGTCAGAACATTGGGAAGAACTCCTGGCCTTCCTCCAGTAATGCCGTGAGAGGGCAGATGAGACCTCGGTTTAATAATATCTGAAGGACAGCCCCTCCCACAGTGCGGCGCTCCCTCTGCCCTGCCCCTCCCACAGTGCGGCGCTCCCTCTGCCCTGCCCCTCCCACAGTGCGGCGCTCCCTCTGCCCTGCCCCTCCCACAGTGCGGCGCTCCCTCTGCCCTGCCCCTCCCACAGTGCGGCGCTCCCTCTGCTCTGCCCCGTGTCTACCAGCCATGCTTTTGTTTCTGGAATGGGATTTAAACTCTCAACCTTCTGACTCAGGTGAGGATGTTACCCACTGTGTTATGGCTGAAATCCTGATAAAGACAATTTTCTTGACTGGGTAGTTAGGTGACGTACCTGGAGGGGTGGTGGGATGGTGTAGGGGCATGCTGGTCTCTTTAGCACTGTACAATGAGAGGATGTGGTGCTTTTAGGAATGATGAAGTTGGGGCCAAGGAAAGGGCAACTTCTGCTTACAGGCGTTACTTGCAGGTGAACATGTAGAGGATATAGTCCTGGTACAGGCAAGAGGACGGTGATGGCGATTTTATTTGAAATCTATTTATCCCAGGATCACGGAATCGCAGAATTGTTATAGAGCAGAAAGGCCATTCGGCCCACCACATCCGCACTAGCTCTCTGAAAGAGCAGTTCCCTCAGTCCTGTTCCCCTGCCTTCTCCCGATAACCCTGCAAATTCTTCCTTTTCATATAACTGTCGAATTCCCTTTTCAATTGAACCTGCCTCCACCACATTCTCGGGCAGTGCATTCCAGACCTTAACCACTCGCTGCGTGAAAAAGTTTTTCCTCATGTCGCTTTTGCTTCTCTTACCAAATACTTTAAACCTGTGCGCCCTCTCGTTCTCGATCCTTTCACAAGTGAGAACTGTTTCTCTCTATCTACTCTGTCCAGACCCCTCATGATTTTGAATACCTCGATCAATTCCAATTTATAGGTTGTGACATTCTCATGAGTGTCACAGACTGATGTCTCACAGTGTGAGGGACTGGTTTCTTTCATGTAGATTGGCGTCGAAGGACTGATGTCTCGACCACAAAACAGTTCTCAAAGGGGAAACACTGTTTTCGGGTGATGAAAGTGCAAACGAGAACACAAGAAAGAAAGTGATGTCACTGTCTTTCAATGTTTCTGAAAGATGGCTTTCAGCATTGAGGGGCTTTGAGAGAGTAAGTAAGGAGAAATTCAGGGGAGACAGTGGCGTAGTGGTATTGTTACTGGACTAGTAATCCACAGACCCAGGGTAATACTCTGAGGTAAAAACAAGAAATGCTGGAATCACTCAGCAGGTCTGGCAGCATCTGTGGAAAGAGAAGCAGAGTTAACGTTTCGGGTCAGTGACCCTTCTTCGGAAGGGTCCCGAAGAAGGGTCACTGACCCGAACTGTTAACTCTGCTTCTCTTTCCACAGATGCTGCCAGACCTGCTGAGTGATTCCAGCACTTCTTGTTTTTGTTTCAGATTTCCAGCATCCGCAGTATTTTGCTTTTATAATACTCTGAGGTAATGGGTTCAAACCCACCATGGAATTTAATAAAAATCTGGAATTGAAAGTGAATCTCAGTTTCGTGGCACCATTACTATCATGAATTGTTGTAAAAACCCATTTGGTTTACTAGTGTCCTTCAGGGCAGGAAATCTGCTCCCCATACCTGGTCTGGCCTACATGTGACTCCAGACCCGCAGCAATGTGGTTGACTCTTAACTGCCTCTGAGATGGCCAAGCAAGCCACTCAGTTGTACAAAACTGCCAAAACAGTTGAAAAGAAATAAAACTGGACGGAACATCCAACATCGACCTAGGTACTGGAAACGACAACGACAAACCCAGCCCTTTCAACCCAGTGAAGTCCTCCTTACTAATGTCTCGGGGCTTGTGCTAAAGTTGGGAGAACTGTCCCACAGACTAGTCAAGTAGCAGCCTGATGTAGTCATACTCTTGGAAATGTACCATACATCCAGTGTCCTAGACGCTACCATCACCATTCCTCGGTATGTCCTGTCCCACCGGCAGGACAGTCTCGCCAGAGGTGGCGACACACTGGTATACAGTCAGGAGGGAGTTACCCTGGGAGTCCTCAACATTGACTCCCCATGAAGTCTCATAGCATCAGCTCAAACATGGGCAAGGATTACCTCCTACTGCCCTCCCTCAGCTGCTGAATCTTTTCTCCTCCATGTTGAACACCACTTGGAAGAAGCACTGAGGGTGGCAAGGGCACAGAATGTACTCTGGGTTGGGGACTTCAATGTCCCTCACCAAGAGTGGCTTGACCGAGCTGACCGAGACTTGTAGGACGTATCTGCCAGACAGGGCCTGCAGCAGCTGGCGAGGGAATCAACGAGGGAAAAACCTATTCGACCTCGTACTCACCAATCTACCTGTTGCAGATACATCTGTCCATCGCAGTATTGGTAGGTAGACCATTGCACAGTCCTTGTGAAAACAAAGTTCTGTCTTCACACTGAAAATACCCTCCATAGTTGTGTGGCACTACCACCAGGCTCAATGGGATAGATTCAGAACAGAGCTGGCAGCTCAAAACTGGGCATCCATGTGGCACCATGGACCATCAGCAGCAGCAGAATTGTATTCAACCACATGTAACCTCATGACCTGGCATATCTCCCACTCTACCATTACCATCAAGCTGGGGGACCAACTCTGGTTCAATGAAGAGTGCAGGAGGGCATGCCAAGAGCAGTACCAGGCATACCTCAAAATGAGGTAGCGGCCTGGTGAAGCTACAATACAGGACTCTACAATGCATGCCAACAGTGGAAGCAGACAGAGCTAAGCGATCTCGCAACAAACTGATCAGATCAAATCTCTGCAGTCCTGCCATATGTCAGTCGTGAATGGTGGTAGACAGTGAAACAACCGGCACAAGCATGATGGGACAAATGACCACCTTTTGTGTTGTAAGATTCTACAATTCATATCTATTAAACTTAAAAAAAAAAAATATTTTCAACCTCAGAACTAGACATTCCTATTTTCATAGTGGGATAACCCCTTCCATATCTTGCAGGAGTGTTCATAGTGTCTGGCTCGCAGACCAGAAAATACCCACTTGGATGTTTTATACTTTGAATATTTGACTGTTGTATTGAGTAGTGATTGGCATCTTTCCAGTTCTGGTGGTTGATCTTGACAGTGTAATATAGCAAAAATTAAAAGTTTGGCACCACCAGTTGCTTTTGGATTGTGTGTATGACCTCACATAACCCCCAGGGTATTTAAACAAAAGAACAGAGTTGATGTGAGGACTGACCCTTGTACTTTGAAATGACTCGGACAACAACTTCAACTTGCACATATTTTTTTTTTCTTTTGGGCCTCCTTATCTCGAGAGACAATGGATACGCGCCTGGAGGTGGTCAGTGGTTTGTGAAGCAGCGCCTGGAGTGGCTATAAAGGCCAATTCTGGAGTGACAGGCTCTTCCACAGGTGCTGCAGAGAAATTTGTTTGTTGGGGCTGTTGCACAGTTGGCTCTCCCCTTGCGCCTCTGTCTTTTTTCCTGCCAACTACTAAGTCTCTTCGACTCGCCACAATTTAGCCCTGTCTTTATGGCTGCCCGCCAGCTCTGGCGAATGCTGGCAACTGACTCCCACGACTTGTGATCAATGTCACACGATTTCATGTCACGTTTGCAGACGTCTTTATAACGGAGACATGGACGGCCGGTGGGTCTGATACCAGTGGCGAGCTCGCTGTACAATGTGTCTTTGGGGATCCTGCCATCTTCCATGCGGCTCACATGGCCAAGCCATCTCAAGCGCCGCTGACTCAGTAGTGTGTATAAGCTGGGGGTGTTGGCCGTTTCAAGGACTTCTGTGTTGGAGATATAGTCCTGCCACCTGATGCCAAGTATTCTCCGAAGGCAGCGAAGATGGAATGAATTGAGACGTCGCTCTTGGCTGGCATACGTTGTCCAGGCCTCGCTGCCGTAGAGCAAGGTACTGAGGACACAGGCCTGATACACTCGGACTTTTGTGTTCCGTGTCAGTGCGCCATTTTCCCACACTCTCTTGGCCAGTCTGGACATAGCAGTGGAAGCCTTACCCATGCGCTTGTTGATTTCTGCATCTAGAGACAGGTTACTGGTGATAGTTGAGCCTAGGTAGGTGAACTCTTGAACCACTTCCAGAGCGTGGTCGCCAATATTGATGGATGGAGCATTTCTGACATCCTGCCCCATGATGTTCGTTTTCTTGAGGCTGATGGTTAGGCCAAATTCATTGCAGGCAGACGCAAACCTGTCGATGAGACTCTGCAGGCATTCTTCAGTGTGAGATGTTAAAGCAGCATCGTCAGCAAAGAGGAGTTCTCTGATGAGGACTTTCCGTACTTTGGACTTCGCTCTTAGACGGGCAAGGTTGAACAACCTGCCCCCTGATCTTGTGTGGAGGAAAATTCCTTCTTCAGAGGATTTGAACGCATGTGAAAGCAGCAGGGAGAAGAAAATCCCAAAAAGTGTGGGTGCGAGAACACAGCCCTGTTTCACACCACTCAGGATAGGAAAGGGCTCTGATGAGGAGCCACCATGTTGAATTGTGCCTTTCATATTGTCATGGAATGAGGTGATGATACTTAGTAGCTTTGGTGGACATCCGATCTTTTCTAGTAGTCTGAAGAGACCACGTCTGCTGACGAGGTCAAAGGCTTTGGTGAGATCAATGAAAGCAATGTAGAGGGGCATCTGTTGTTCACGGCATTTCTCCTGTATCTGACGAAGGGAGAACAGCATGTCAATAGTCGATCTCTCTGCACGAAAGCCACACTGTGCCTCAGGGTAGATGCGCTCGGCCAGCTTCTGGAGCCTGTTCAGAGCGACTCGAGCAAAGACTTTCCCCACTATGCTGAGCAGGGAGATTCCACGGTAGTTGTTGCAGTCACCTTTGTTTTTATAGAGGGTGATGATGTTGGCATCGCGCATGTCCTGGGGTACTGCTCCCTCGTCCCAGCACAGGCATAGCAGTTCATGTAGTGCTGAGAGTATAGCAGGCTTGGCACTCTTGATTATTTCAGGGGTAATGCTGTCCTTCCCAGGGGCTTTTCTGCTGGCTAGGGAATCAATGGCATCACTGAGTTCCGATTTGGTTGGCTGTATGTCCAGCTCATCCATGACTGGTAGAGGCTGGGCTGCATTGAGGGCAGTCTCAGTGACAGCATTCTCCCTGGAGTACAGTTCTAGGTAGTGCTCAACCCAGCGGTCCATCTGTTTGCGTTGGTCAGTGATTATGTCCCCCGATTTAGATTTGAGGGGGGTGATCTTCTTGATGGTTGGCCCAAGAGATCTCTTCATGCCATCATACATTCCTCTGATGTTTCCGGTGTCTGAGGCCAGCTGAATATGACTGCATAGGTGTTGCCAGTAGTCGTTTGCGCAACGCCTAGCTGTTCTTTGTGCAGTACTTCTGGCTGCTTTAAGTGCTGCGGATGTTAAATCGCTGGGGGCTTTCTTGTAGTTCAAAAGTGCAATGCGCTTAGCGGCTATGACAGGTTCCAGCTCTTCATTATGAGATTGAAACCAGTCTGCATTTCTCTTCGCACTTTTGCCGTAGGTGGTCAAAGCTGACTCATAGATGGCATCTCTGATGTGGGCCCACTTGGTCTCAGCATCCCCTGTGGGAGTGTTTTGAAGGGCTGTTACAAGTGAATTTAGAAATTTTGTAACAGCTGTGGGTGAGAAATTCTGCTCGTGTTGATGCGCGGGTGGCCCTTTTGCTTGGAATGATGCAACTTCTTTGGTCTGAGTCTAACCTTGCTGCACACCAGGGAGTGGTCGGTGTCGCAGTCCGCACTGTGGAAGCTGCGTGTGATTTGAACACTGTTTAAGGCGGCTCGCCTTGTGACAATGAGGTCTAGCTGGTGCCAACGACGTGATCTTGGGTGCCTCCATGAAACCTGGTGACAGGGTTTAGTGTGAAAGAACGAGTTGGTGATGCAGAGGTTATGATAGGTACACAACTCAAGCAGTCTCTGCCCGTTCTCATTCATCCTTCCAACGCCATAGCGCCCAAGGCAGGAGGGCCATGAGTCAAGGTCGGCCCCAACCCTGGCATATAGCTTCATTAATGTAGCAAAACATCCCAAGCACTTCACAGGAATGTTACATGTTGGGGTAGGCAACCATAAGCTTGGTCACAGTTGAAAGACTGTTCAATACATCAGCAAAATACTCTTCTCACATCTCGATGTGATTCAACAGAACTGCGAGCTGGTGATTAATTCATCTTTTGCATAGTCTGATTCGGAACAGAACAGTTTCCTTTGTGTTATTTTGAGCCTTGGTTCTTTTTTTTTTGCAAATCTTCACATTTTCTTTTTGATTTGACCACTTGTGTTGACACTTCCATTTGTTAACAGAATTGGCTTGTTGCCCAGTGGGTGCAGAAAGCCCTTGTTCATACTGCAGAAAGTAGTGTCTGTCGGCCTGATTGCTTTCAGGTAAATGCAGCATCTGACGTGGCACAGCACCATGTAGGTCAGGAAGAGGTCAGACCAGCGTTGACTACCTGATCTCAACCTGGGCTGCAGTTAGTCTCCAAGTCCTGGATCAAGGAGGAGAAGCCATGTTAAACTTTATATAGCTCCTTTAACACAGTAAAACATCCTAAGTGATTTACAGACACGTTATCAAACAAAATTGGACATTCAGCCACATAAGGAGACCAAAACCTTGGTCAGAGTGGTAAGTTTTAAGGAGCGCCTTAGAAGAAGTGAGAGCGGAGAGGTTTCGGGAGGGTATTCCAGAGCTTAAGCCTCGGCAGCTGAAGGCACGGCTGCCGATGGGCGAAGTAAATCAGAATGCACAAGAAGCCAGCATTGGAGGAGTACAGGACCTTGGAGGGTTGTAGGACCGGCGAAGGTTACAGAGATAGGGAGACAGCAAAGTCACAGAGGGATTTGATCTGGAGGATGAGACATGTCTTTTAGGTTTGGTTGGACTGTTTCTCCCAAATGAATGGCTAACCTGTGGCACTTGCTGTGATAATGTATTTTGTAGAAGTGTGTTAAAGAATGTTGCAGGATTATTATATGAATGTTTCCTTGTACTGTCAGAAGGTGCAGTGCAATCTGAACACAGTTTAATCTTTGGTCTAGACTAATATTGATCGGGGATTGTCACATAGAGTTTGGTTTTCTCCTGCAGTTCTCTTAATATTTAGATTTGCTTGGTCCAACAACTTTGTACTAAAATTATCACCAGGCAACTAGCTTCTCTCTCTTTTCAGTCATAGGGTTTTTGTGTTCAGCTTGCAAAGCAAGTTAGATTTTCATAGATTATATAAATGACTGAGTTTGTAAATGATGAGGAATTTCAGATCCTGTGTGGCCACATCTGCCATGTAGGTTGTAGCATGTTCGTGCAATACAATTTAACTCATTTGTCTTGAGTAATTGAGGGAGGTCAATTTTATATGTGGGTTTTAAATGAAGAGTTTTGTATGTACTTTTGGAGTAATGGAATCATACAGGACTATGACCCTTATTCTGGAATTCCCTTCCTTTCCCCGCCACAAGACAGAAGATGAGTGCTGGGCAAAGGAGTGCTGAGGTACCAGTACGTTAAATGTATCTTGGGGAGATTGATACATGATTGATGTATACTTAGTACATCCACCCCGTTGGATGTATAGCCAGTCATGTAGCACTAATCTCGAGGCTTTGGGAGAATAGTAAAGCAAAAAAGAATAATTAAACTTGCATGGCATATTGTATAACCTATTTTCATGACAAAATGTCGTGAATTACTTCTGGAATGCATTGACTGCTGTGTGTTTTGCAGTGGCAGTTATCCTGTGTTTTACCAACAATAAAAAGATGCAGATACTCTTGTGTGATGGTACTAGTTGAAGCAGGAGTAATGGCTGGGAGATTCCTTGTCCTCTTAATTGTCAGAGGATTTTTTAACGTCTATTTGAACAGGCTGACAGGATGCTGGTTTGATATATCAACTGAAGGATGGTACCTCCCACAATGCAGAAATTCTTCCAAGAGGTATCAGCCTATATTGTGAGCCAAAGTCCTGGTGTGGGGCTCCAACACACAAATTTTTGACTTGAGGTGTGAATGCTACCAAGTACCCACAATTATGTCTTATCCATCTCATCAGTCTCTGAGCAGGAAACGACCTGGTGCAATGGAGCAGATGAGACATTGAGTAGAATGACGATGTTCCTGTCTGTAAATCTGGTGGATGTTGATTGATGATCTGTATGCGCACGTGTTTTGCTAAACTTGTTTAATGTATTGGTTTCACTAAACTGGTTAAAAATATTACTTGTCAGTAGATTTCTGGTTGTGTAGTATACTTAATTTCTGTCCTCCAGCTATAGCCCCCTGTAACAGTGACAGGTCAGTAACTACCAGGCCTTTGCCAGAAGAGAAAAATTTGTTCTTGATCTGCTTGACACTTTTTGCAGTTCAGATGGACAGGTGTCGCTATCTCATGCATGCGTCATTGTGCTGGACTGAAATCCTAGTGACGGCATTGAACACCATTTGGCGCTGGGGAGGGGGGGATTGGTGGTGGGTGGGGGAGAAAACATAAAGTATCCAAACTGGGAAGCATCGTTATGTTAAAAGGTAGTGCTTCTGTTCATGCCTTGCCAGTATTCCTTCCACTTTCTAGCTACAGGCTTTCTGAGATGTTGAAGTGGAGGAGAGAGGGGAAAGGATCATGCAGGCCTGCCTATACAAGGGGAAAAGGTAACTGAGTGCTCAGGACAGATTTAACCAATAGCAATGATGGACTACGGTCACATGCTGCTTTTGTTGATTGCTTTTACTTACTGCTGGCGTGCATTGGGATCGGCCCATTTATACTGTCTTGTTTAATAGTTCAGAGTGGTTGCTGGCAGTGCTCTAATACAAAGGGGGGAAATTAATGAGTTGGGTGGAGTCTGACATTCGGAATTTCATGTGGTCTATGGGAAGGAGCATTTGACAGTGTGACCTTTTTTTGCTATGCTTTCTGGTTTTTAAACAGGAACAGAAAGGCAAGTAGAGCAGAAATGAGAAGTTGGTTTAAGTTGTATTTTCATTACCATATGTGTAAAACAAACCTGTCTAAAATGAAGGCACTTAATTTTACTGCTTTGCGTGAGAGTCCCTCAATTTGGATTTGCCTTGTAATCTGCAAACTATCATGCTTGACCCAGGGTTGTATTTCACTGTTAATTGAACCTCAGGAAAGGTAGTCTTTTATAACAAAGGCTGATTCAGTGCTCTTATTTGCTATTTACTGACTCTTGCTGCAAGTACATGTGTGAGGAGGTCAGGTGAGGTTTGACGTTGGCTTGGCTATGGTGCCTGCTGTGGATGCAGAGTAGGTTGAAACTTGTGCTTCCTGTGTGAATGTTTTCATCCTGCCACAAACTCTGTACCCTTGCTACCAATTCCATTCCCCCACCCCTGGCTGCTGTCATGGGTTGAATCAGACTGTTTGCAAGCTCATCGTCCTATTTGCTGAGCTGAGTTTGCCCTCTCCTCTCCCATCACTAAGACTGTCTACTTCTAATTCCATAACGTTGCCTGTCTCAACCTCTGCCTCAGCCCTCCTGCTGCTGAAGTCTATGCTATTGCCACCCCCAGACTCTATTATTCCAGTGCATTCCTGGCTGGCCTCCCATCCTGCACTTTCCATAAACTTCAGCTCATTCAAAACTCTGCCCATGTTCTGATCTGCGCCAAGTCCTACTCACCCATCATGCCTGTGCTTGCTGACCTGCGTTGACTCCCGGTCCCACAATGCTTCTAATTTAAAATACGCATCCTTGTATTCAAGTACCTCCTACCACCTTGCTCTCCCGACCTCCTGCAACCCTCCTTGAATTCTGGCTTCTTCTGTGTCTCCCAGTCCCTTTGCCCCATCTGCCAGCAGCCGTGCCTTCAGCTGTCTTGGCCCTGAGCTCTGCAATTCCTTCCCTAAATGTCATGTCCTTTAAGACCCTCCTTAAACTCCAGCTCTCTGACTCAGCTTTTAGTCGTCTTTCCACCCACCTCTCTTTCCCCCCCCCCCCCCCAACGCCCCAACCAAATGATCTCCTGTAGTCTGTTTCGATTTTTGCTATTATGCTTTTGTCGAGTATCAGAAATGTAGATTGGAATTTAACTGCGTTTGGAGACCCTTTTACATTGTTCTAAGGTGTAGAAAGTAATTTACTTTGAAGCACTTTGGTTTTGTTATGTTAAAGGCGCTACATAAATGCAAGTTGTCGTTGACTGGTCAGTTGGGTAAGGTATCGGAGTAAGTTGACACCAACAAAAGGGGAGAGAGGGAAGCTTGGTGTAGGGAAAAAAGGAGTGGAGCTTCTGTGCATAAGATGCGAATGTGACACCTTCCTGAGGGTGAAGTTGTGGTTTCACACCCGAGCACAGTGCTCAGAAACCACTAGTTGTGATGCTTAGGGCATTTGTTTTTAGTGCTTCAGCTTTTAGTAATACAGTTTAAAAGAGATTTCCTGAGATCAGCAGGTTATAGTCATTTCTCTTCCTCTTTCCCTCAGTCATTTCTTCTGCTGACGGTGCTTCCTACTGGGGTCAGCTTCCATATGTAACGTTGGCCTAAGTGTCCACTCTTCACTTAGAGCTGAGATACTGAATGTCAGCAAGCTATTCTACCATGAAGGGCAACAGAGCTGAGCCAGATCTAGTTCACACCACTTTTCCAGGAGTTAATAGATAATCGGGGATGGGAACCGTTAATCATCATCATCTCCCAATTCCAAGAGTACTGAAGCCAGCTGTATTCCAGCTCCTGCTCCAGCTGAATTCCACTGACATGGCAAAGACAGCGGATTGAACCTGGGACCTTCTAGTTGATGTGACTTGTTATTACCAAAGGAGTTTTGCAAGGAACGGACTTGCAAAGATGGTGCCTCAGCTCATCTTGAAATAGTTCATAGCAGATCAATACATATTTTTTTTCAAAGTATGGGCATTGCAGCGGATGCAGTGGCATAATGGTAATGTCACTGGACTAGTAATCCAGAGGCCTAGGCTAATGCTCTGGGGACATGGGGTCGAATCCCACCATGGCAGAACTAATAATTCTGGAATTAAAAAAAGCCAGTCTGCTGGTGACGATCAAAAAACCATCTGGTTCACTAATGTCCTATAAGGAAGGAAATCTGCCATCCTTACCTGGTCTGGCCTACATGTGGCTCCAGACTCTCAACAATGTGGCTGATTCTGAAGTGACCTAGCAAGCCACTCAGTTCAAGGGCAATTATGGGTGAAATAAATGCTGGCTTGGCTGGTGATGCCTACACCCCACGAACGAATATAAAAAGAAAATACAGCAGCCATTTTCCACACAGTAAATTAGAATTATAGAAAGCTTATGGCACAGAAAGAGGCCACTTGGCCCATCGAGTCTGAGCCAGCTAAAAAAAAAGAGCCACTTTCCAGCATTTGGTCCGTAGCCCAGCAGGTTATGGCATTTCAGGTGCCCATCCAGACACATTTTAAATGATATGAGGGTTTCTGCCTCTACCATCCTAGAGGCAGAGAGTTCCAGACCCCCATCACATTCTGGCTGAAAATCTTATCCTCATCTCCCCTCTACTCCTTCTACCAGTCACTTTAAATCTATGTCCCCTAGCCACTGACTTCTCTGCTAAGCTAAATAGGCCCTTCACATCCACTCTATCCAGGCCCCTCATAATTTTGTACATCTCACTCTAATCAGTCTCCTCTGTTCCAAGGAAAACAACCCCAGCCTATCCAGTCTTTCCTCACAGCTGCAATTTTCCAGTCCTGGCAACTTCCTCGTAAATCTCCTCTGTATCCTCTCTAGTACAATTACATCCTTTTTGTAATGCGGTGACCAGAACTGCACACAGTACTCATGTTTTATATAGTTCCAGCCTAACCTCCCTGCTCTTAGAGTCTATACCTTGGCTAATAAAGGAAAATTCCGATAGCTAGCAAGATTAAACGACCAGTTAATTTGCTTTGGTACTATTGGTCCAGGGATGACTATTGGTCTAAATACTAGAGTCATGTATAACTCAAATATTGCAACATAATTTTTAACATCCACCTGAACAGGAGACAGGCCTCAGTTTAACATCTCATCCGAAAATGAGCATCTCTGACATTGCAGCGCTCTCATATTGAGATGTCAACTTAAATGGAGTTGAGGTACAGATCAGCCATGATTTAACTGAATGATGGAACAGGCTTGAGGAGCTGAATGGCCTACTCCTGTTCCTGTGTTCTGCAATGGGTCTTCAATCCACAACCACCTGAATTCAGAGGCGAGAGTGCTTTCAGTGAACATAACTCACAGTTGGAAGGGGAAGTTTGACAGATTATTTCTCAGCTGTAATATCTCAGTGCTTGAGTCACTAAAAGATATTATTTTCAAAGTTTAATGTGTTTACAGGTCACCATTTGAAATAATTTTGAATTTCTGTCAGAAAATCAAATTAAGCGTTACATTTTTGAAGCTGCCAATATAGATTAGATTAGAGATACAGCACTGAAACAGGCCCTTTGGCCCACCGAGTCTGTGCCGACCATCAACCACCCATTTATACTAATCCTACACTAATCCCATATTCCTACCAAACATCCCCACCTGTCCCTATATTTCCCTACCACCTACCTATACTAGTGACAATTTATAATGGCCAATTTACCTACCAACCTGCAAGTCTTTTGGCTTGTGGGAGGAAACCGGAGCACCCGGAAAAAACCCACGCAGACACAGGGAGAACTTGCAAACTCCACACAGGCAGTACCAGGAATCGAACCCGGGTCCCTGGAGCTGTGAGGCTGCAGTGCTAACCACTGCGCCGCCCATGAAGTTTGATTATTCCATCTGTGTGGGTTTTAGGGGCACACTGAAGATTTGTATCTTGTTGCACCAAAATCTAAATATAAAAGTACTTGTAAGTTTCAGACCGAGCTCACAGTGCTGCTGTTTTAGCTTTACAACCTGCCGCTGGGCTTCCCCGATTCTGCTAGTCTACAACTGTTCCAGAGATAACTGACTTAACAGAATAAATGCTAGAAGCTGTGTTGTGAACTCCTGTAATTTGTGTTAACTTTTAGTGTTGCACCTTCAACCTGTAGTTTAACCCATCAGAAAACTTCTCTAAGGATATTTATTTGGCTTTTGCATCAGTGGAGATTATAAAATGAAAGAACTTGCATAAAGCACCACTCGGGAGGTTCCACAACACTTTAAAGGCAATTAACTACTTTTTTTGGAAGTGTGGTCGCTATTGCAGTTTAGAAATTGTGGCAAATAATTTGAGCACGGCAAGCTCTCAGAAATGGTATTCAGATAGGAACTAGATAATCTGCTTTAGTGATATTGGTTAAGGAATAAGGTCCTAAGATGCCAAGGAGAACTAGTGTGTGTAGTGCCATGTGTCCTTTACATTCACCTGAGGGAGCACGTGGAGCCTCTGTTAGATATCTCACCCAAAATTGGCACCTTCGTATTTGCAGCATTCCCTCAGTGTTACTTTGGCGTGTCAGCCCAAATTTTGTGTTCAAGTCTCTGGAGTGGAGTTTGAACCCATGATTTCTGACTCAGAGGCTTGAGTGCATGCAAAATTCTTACAGGGCTTGACAGGGTTGACGCAGGAAGGATGTTTCCTCTAGCTGGGGGTGTTTTAGAACCAGAGAACACAGTCTCAAAATAAGTAGGCTATTTATGACTGAGATGAGGAGGGATGTCTTCTCTCAGAGGCTGGTGAACCTTTGGAATTCTCTATACCAGAGAGCTGTGGAAGCTCAATCATCGAGCATGTGCCAGACAGAAATTGATAGATTTCTAGGTATTAAAGATATCAAGGGATATGGAAATAGTGTGGGAAAATGGCATTGAGGTAGAAGAATAGCCATGATCTAGGTGAATGGCAGAGCAGGCTCACGGGGCCGGATGGCCTACTCCTGCTCCGATTTCCTATGTTCCTATTCTCCAGAGCTGATGGAGCAGTACTCGGGTTTGGGATTTTGGCTCTGCATTGAATGTAATCTTGGATTTTTATTATAAGGGGGCTGGGGGATTACCTGATTGTCTTGTGATAGTAGGGAGCTAGGCAGCATATTGAAGAGTTTGCAAACCAGGTTCCGAAGAAGGGTCACTGACCCGAAACGTTAACTCTGCTTCTCTTTCCACAGATGCTGCCAGACCTGCTGAGTGAATCCAGCATTTCTTGTTTTTGTTTCAGATTTCCAGCATCTGCAGTATTTTGCTTTTATATTATTGCAAACCAGGCTGTTGATCATCTAGGCACGCCATTTCTGTTTGCCTGATGTGGACTCTTCCCAATAACCTGGACTTGGTTCCCAGTCGATGTTCAAATAGCTGGTTGCTGCTTGGCAACACTTGGTCTGAAGTAAAGGAGCAGAACAGAACTAAATCAATCAGGATCTCCTGCAATCCAAATAAGAGGAGCAATTTTAAAGCGGCTTCTGTTAAGTAGAAATGGTGGTCACAGGTTCAATTGCTTGTCTTTGTACTGAGTTGTTTGAAGCAACAATTGACCTCAGTACCCCTAAGCTATTGTAACAGATTTAAAAAAACCTGTTGTTAATTGATATTCAGTAACTCCTACATGGACGATGAATCTTCCAGCATAGAAAGAGGCCATTTGGAGCATCTGCTAGCTTTTTGAAAGAGCTATCCAACTAGCCCCAGTCCCCCCACACTTTTCCTATAGCCCTGCAAAATTTTTCCCCTTTTACATATTTATCCAAATCCCTCTTGAAATTTATAGTTGAGTCGTCTTCCACCACCCTTGCAGGAAGTGCATTCCAGATCATCATAACTCGTTGCATTAAAAAAAGATTGTTCCGCTGTTTGCTGATTACCTTAAATCAGGTCTCCTCTGCTAACTGACTCTCCTACCTATGTGAATAGCTTCTCTTCATCTACTCCACTTTGAACACCTCTATTAAATCTTTCCTTAAACTCTGCTGTAAGGAGAACAATCCAAACTTTTCCAGTCTCCACATAATTGAAGTCCCTCATCCCTGGTATCATTCCAGTAAAACTCCTTTGCACCCTCTCCTAGACCTTGACATCCTGCCTGAAGTGTGGCGCCCTGAATTAAACACACTACTCCAGTTGACATTATTTTCTCAGTCAAAACCCCACAAAATAATTGAGATGTTCTGAAGCTCTGCTGCACGTATCCTATCTTGCTCCAAGTCTTGCTCATCTATCACCCTTGTTCTCACTGACCTATATCTCATGGTCTCCCAATGTCTCCGATTTAAAATTCTCATCCTGGCGTTCAAATCTGTTCATTGAATCATAGCCAGAGAATCACTTGCAACAGTTTGTCTGTGGCCCCCTCCGTATTTCTCATGTGCATGCTGCTCCTCGGTGACATCGTCCGAAAGCACAGCTAACAATACCCAACTCTACCTCCCTACCACCTCCCTTGTGGCTAAGCTATCAGACTGCTTATCTGACATCCCGTATTGGCTGAGCAGAAATTTCCTCCAATTAATATTGGGAAGACTGCAGTCTTTATTTTCGGTCTCTGCTTCAAACTCAGTTCCCTAGCTACTGATTCCATCCATCTCCTCTCACTGTCAACAGACTAAAACTAAGCCTTTCAGTTCGCAATCTTGGTGTCACATTTGACCTTATGATGAGCTTCCGACCTCCTATTTGTACCATTGCTAAGACTGTCCATTTCCGCCTCCTGTAATATCGCCTGACTCTGCCTGTCTCAGCTCTTCTCTTGCTGAAACCCTCATTTATACCTTTTTGTTCCTTTTAGACTTGACTACTCCAAGGCATTCCTGGCTGATCTCCCACATTCTACTCTCTGTAAACTTGAGGTAATCAAAACTGTGCTGCTCTTCCACCTATGCTGCTGAGCTACATTGGCTCCTGGTCAAGCAACATCTTGATTTAAAGAAAAAAATTCTCATCCTTGTTTTCATATCCCTCCATGGCCTTCCTTTTTCCCCATCTTTGTAATTGCCTCCAGCCCCACAATCCTCTGCAATATCTGTGCTCCTCTAATTGTGCCTCTTGAGCACCCAGATTTTAATCACTCCACTAATGGTGGCCATGCCTTTAGTTGCCTAGGCCCGAAGCTCTGGAATTCACTCCCTAAACCTCTCTGTCTCTATACTTTGCTTTCTTCCTTTAAGACACTCCTTTAAAAGCTACATGTTTGACCATGCTTTTGTTTATCGGACCTAATATCTCATCATATGGCTCGTTATATTTTGTTTTTATAATGCTCCTGTGAAGTACCTCGGGATGCTCTACTATGTTGAAGTTGTTATGGTGTCTGACATCTGCCAGCTCTACAGCTCCCACTTGTCACACTGCTGCTCTGATCCTGACCTCTTGTACAATTCTGCCTGGCTCCCTTTGCCCCACCACTGGCGGCCATGTCTTCAGCTGTCTCGGCCAGTAGATGTGTTGCTTGGTATCAGAGGCTGTAGTGGCACAGAATATAGTGGAGCTGTACATTACACCTACATTGTGATGGGATCTTGTTTTATGTAAGAAATTCCTATTGTAAATGATCTCCTCAGCATTTTCAACATTGACATGAAAAGGGTGAGTACTGAGGGAGTGCTGCATTGTTGGAGGGGCAGTACTGAGGGAACGCTGTACTTTTGGATGGGATGTAAACTGAGCCCTGTCTGGCTCCTTGGGTGGATATAAAAGACATAGCACTACGTCCTAGAAAAGCAGGGGCATTTTTCCTCGTGTCCTGGCCAATATTTATCCTTCAATCAATATTATTTTCATACAAAAACACATTTTCTGGTCATTGTTGCATTGCTGTTTGTGGTGGCTAGTGTGAAAAGGTGGTGCATAGTGCCAGAAATAGTTGTTGAGAGGTTCAGTACCTTTTATTTCTTCCTTCATCAAAGAAAGCGATTTACAAGTGGAAGAGACTTAAGTAAACAGTAAGAACAGGCATGCCTACAATTACAACATTGACCACACTTCTGAAGTACTTCATTGGATGTAAAGTGCTTTGGGATGTCCAGAGGTTGTGAAGGTTGTTATATAAATGGAAATCAATTTATCTTTCTATTTAGTAGAGGGACAAGGGGGAGAACTGCATATTTATTCAGGTAGTTTGAAAGGGCTTTTGCTTTCTGCATCAAATCGGGTAATGAATATGCTCACTGACTCATCTTGCGAGCTCCCAGTGGTAATATTACTGGACTAATAATCCAAGGAATGAGTTCAAAGCCCACCATAGCAGTTTGTGAATTTTGAATTTGGGGAATAGAAACCTGGGAAGGGTAACAGTGCCTATGGAGCTGTTGGATTGTTGTAAAAACCCAACTAATGGCCTTTAGGGAAGGAAACCTGCCATCCTTATCTAGTCTGGGCCTATATGTGACTCCAGTCCTACACTTAGCTGACTCGTAACTGGCCTGTGAAGCAAGCTGCTCAATTGTATCAAAACCGCTGCAGAAGAAGACTAACTTGCCATCTTTAGGCAGTAAATCCCGTGAGTGAATAAAAGAATATGCAAGCGTCTTTTTTGCCAGGTTGTCAGGTTTTGATTTGTGATGAAGAATTGCGGGTTTGTGACAATTGTGGTTCAGAATTATCACAAAGGAAGGAAGTGCAAAGCTTGCTTATTATGTTTAGATTGTGTCCTCACCCTCCCCTCCCCTTCTCTCTCTCTGGGTGTGATGTGGTAATTTTGTTGAATAAAAATTCAAAATCTCTTGCTTTGTATTTAGCTCATTCTTTGGAATCACTTGCAAGTGTTGAAAATATATTTTTTTTAAAGTTTGTTTGTCCAGTGAGTGTGCTTTTACGCAGGGGATGGGCTGGCCTGAATGACCAGCGAATGAATGATGCCTGGTGTACACTGCGCCCACGTGCAGGAAGTATTGATTTTTTCCAGTAAACCCTGAGGGTGTGTAAGGAGTATAGTCAATACATTTTCAGGGCTTGCACTTGATTGCAGTCCAGTGCTGAATTTCATTCCAGGGACATGAGTATTTATGATCAGGGGCAGTCCCGTGGGAGTGCAACTTTATCAGGTGCCATTTTTCTGATGAGATGTTAAACCTGGATCCCATCTACCTGTTTATGTGCGCATTAAAGACCCAATGGCAATAATCAAGCCAAGAGTGGGGAGTTCTTCCATTGTCATAGCTTGACATTTATCCTTCAGCCAACAGCTGCAAAATGGATTAACTAGTCATTATCTTGCTGATGCACATGCAATCATGCTGTGTGCAAATAGGCTGTTGCATTTGTCTGCACAACAGGCTACTACTACACTTCAAATTTGTGGGCTGCACAGCGTTTCAGGATGCACTGAAGATGTTTTTTCAATGCAAGATTATTTGTTTTGCTTATGGGCCTGTTGTCTGCAAATCTTATGGAATTGAGTTGCATCTGAGTTTAACAAAGGGTGTTTGTGGGAGTGCGGATATTCAAGGCAATAGCACTTTGAACTGTGGAGGAACACCAGGCAGTTCTTGCCCTCCCAAATTTGGGTTGTCTCTGGTGAAGTGTTTTTCAGTTGTGTATCACCAGTATCAAGTACAGGTTTGGCACTGGGAATGGGAGCAATTTGAGTTGATGAATTCAAGCTTTCATGGATCTAGAGTGGTCTCTGATAGCAAACCTGCAGAGGAAAGTTTTGCAAAGGACTGAGTTGCATTCGCACTAGAACCGTCTCAGTGTGGGGTTGTGAGGAGGTTGGTATTGGGGGAGTTGTAATCCTACCTCCAATGGACAATGTCCCCTGAAAATGTTGAGATGCCAGCCATGCACTGCATGTCAGATCTGCCATTTTGGATCAGTTTGCTGTGCTTTGTTCATGCTCAGCCTGTTGCCAGAAGATTGCGTGCAGTTCCCACCTGGACTTGAGCTGTGCTCACACAGTTTAGTTGTTGTAAGATCAGCTTTGGTTGGTGGCTGCTCTGAGTGGTAGAGGAACCAGCACAATTGCTGGACCAATTCCGTAATATGGAAAGGCATTGGAATAGCCCAAGAATAACTACATTTATATTTTATATTTATTTATTTCTTGTCGGTACCAGTTCATTAAAATTAGACACCATCTGATTCCGTTCTTGGCACTGCACCAGGATTGATATATTGGCCTTGGAGGGAGAACAGTTTTACCATAATATATCGGCTAAAAGAGTTATATTATGAGGACACGTTGCAAAGAATAGGCTTGTATAGGCAAGTATAGAGGATTAACGGGTTATCTAATTGAGGCGTTTCAGAAGATTGAAGGATTTGATAGGGTTGATGAAGAGAAACTGTTTTTTAAGATGGGAGAGACCAGAATAAGGGGCATAACATTAAAATTAGAGCTAGGCTGTTCGGGTGATGCCAAGAAGCATTATCGTTTGTGTGTTAGTGCAAATCTGGAACCCTGCCACCAACCCCGTCCCCCCCCACCACACACAAACAGCTGTTGAAGTTGGGAGGTCAATTGAAAATTTCAAAACTGAGATTGATTTTTTTTTACAAAAGCAAAATACTGCGAATGCTGGAAATATGAATTAAAAACAGAAAATGTTGGAAATACTCAGCAGGTCAGGAAGCATCTGTGGAGAGAGAATGTGTCGATGCCCTTTTGTCAGAGCTAAGATTTTTGTTTGGGCAAGAATATTAAGGGTTGCATAACCAAGGTGGGAGTGATGGAATGAAGGTACAGATCAACCATGATCTAATTTGAATGCTGTAACAGGCTGGAGGAACTGAATGGCCTCCTCCTGTTATATTCCTAAACATCAATGACTGCATTATTGAAGAAAAAACAGTGTAAAACCTCTTCAGGAGAGCTTGCCTCTTGCATATCTTCAAAGGCAATGATGATGCGGTTGGAGTGACCCTTTTGTTTAGTCTTTAACTGGCACAGTGGAGATCCCAGAGTGATTTAACCTGATAACCTCAAGGAGGAGGGGTTGGCTGGTACACCATAGCACTGTGCTGTGGAGGAAGTAAAAACAGGGGTTTGTTTCTGCAATGTTCTGTTTGGCACATTCCCGCTTTCGAATGCACCAAGTGGAAACCATCAACTCTAGCGTCGTTCATCTCTGTGGCTCACCCTTGACTCAAAGGGTCTTGAAACTGCGTGGTTTACTTTGTGGCCTGTGAGAACAACTTGCATTTATATAGCGCCTTTTAAAGTGATAAACATCCCAAGGTGCTTCATAGGAATGATTTATCAAACAAAATTCGACTGTGCCTAATGAGAAATCCGTGATCAAAAGCTTGGTCAAAGAGGTAAGTTTTAAGGTGCATCTTCAAGGAGAAGAGAATGGCAGAGATGTAGAGAAGTTTATGGAAGGAATTCTAGAGATTAGAGACTAGGCAGCTGAAGGGATGGGGAGGGGTGAGGCCATGAAGGGATTTGAGAACAAGAATGAGAATTTTAAATTGGAGGTGCTACTTAACCAGGAGCCAATGTATTGCAATATTTATCTGAGCACTGCAGTTTGATTTGCTTGACTGAGTCATAAATACCTTATTTCCTCTCCTAGGAATAGGTTGCCTGGTAAGTTATATGGGAAGAGCGGTGTCGGAAGTGTAACTAATGGACTGTATTGGATTACGCCAGTTTATATCCGTTAAAAACCTATTGTGGTCTAAAGAAATGGAAGTGGTTCAAATGAGGACCAATCCCCAATTGCAGTTTTTGCTGAGGATTGTTCACAGAGCAGATAATTGCTAGTCCATTGGGAGGGGAAATGATCATCACTGTAGTCTGACTCTTAGCTGCTACACATTTTCATTGGCATGAAAAAGCAGCTATCTGCTCACATTATGACACAGCCCTTTAGTTCAAATGATGTTTAATACCTTGAATCCTATGTCTTGTTAATGCCACTGAGATAAAGCGAGATATTTTAGCTCAGCTGTGGTGCAGTGAGACAGAAGATTGATTCTAGTGGGATAGAATTGAAAAGCATAGAAGTTTTTTTTTATCAAGCTTTGGTTAGACCACACTCTGGTCTCTAAATTACAAAAAGGATATCTAGGCACTGGAGAAGTGTGAGAAAGATTTACTAGAATGATATAATTGAGAGATTATATCTATCAGTAAAGATTGAACAAGTTGAGGCTCTTGTCTCTAGAAAAGAGAATGAAGGGTGACCTGATAGAGGCCTTTAAGAGTGTGAAAGGATTCGATAGGGTGGAAGTAGAGATGTTCCCACTTACAGGAGAGACCAGAGTAGAGGCCATAAGTATAAGACAGTCACTAATAAATCCAACAGAGAATTCAAGAGAAGCCTCGTTACTCAGAGAGTGATGAGAATGCGGAATAGCATAGATACATTGAAGGGGAATCTAGCTAAACAGATGGGAGGGATGGGGGTGGGGGAAGGAATAGAAGAATATGTTGTGGGGTTAGGTGAAGGGGTAGGAGGAGATTTGTGTTCAGCATGGACCATTTGGGCTGAATGGCTGTAATACTTGGTAATGATGTAAGCAAGAGTGTCAGAATGACTATGAAAGACTAGAGAAACAGGCTTTTTCAGCCTTGACTGGAAATAACTGACAGGAGACCTAATTGAGGACTATAAAATAATAAGATATGGAAATTATTAAACAATAAATGGGATAATGGAACAAAGAGGCAACTTTAACAGTAAGTTCCTTTCAGGTACAGAGCATGTGGAATGGACTTCTATAATCCTGGAATCACGTGAAGAGTGGGGCGGGGATTGGTTGAGCTGTATGGTCTTGCTCATTTCATTCTATCTTGTGATTTGCTTCCCTGCCGTTTGGACTCCCTGCTCAATACTTCCAGCTAACGGTTGTTAGCACACTCTGCCTTTTTTGGGAAGCAGCTTGCAGTATTAGGGCTACCATGGAACTAACTGCAAATGTACAATTCTTGAGTCAGTCACTGTTGGTTCTAGGGCCTTATTTATATAAAAAATGAAAATCACTGCAGACACGGGGCTTTGGAAGCATGCAGGCGTCTGTTCTGAGAATGTTTTGTACTTAAATGTGATACTGAATGCACATCAGACAGATTTGCGCATGAGGTATTCTATATATGCAAGCTCTCCTTTGGTGTGATTTTCATTCTTCCCCTGTGGCATAATTGCTATCCATACTTTAAATAAAGCCATCAGTGACACTTCTCAGTCATGTCATAGTCATTTACGGCACAGAAGGAGATCATTCAGCCTATCGAGTCCATGCTGGCTCTCCATGAAGCAATCCAGTCAGTCCCACTCCTTTGCTCGATCCCCGTAGCTCTGCAAGTTTATTACTTTCATGTGGCCATCCAGTTTCCTTTTGAAATCATTGATTGCCTCTGCTTCCACCACCCTTGTGGGCAGCGAGTTCCAGGTCATTACCACCTGCTGCGTAAAAAGAAAAACTTTTTCCTTGCATTCCCCCTGCATCTGTTACCTACAACCTTCAATCTGTATCTGCTAGTCTTTGTACCATTAGTTAATGGAAATAGTACTTCCTTGTCGACCTTATCTAAGCCTGTCATAATCTTGTACACTTCTATTAAATCTCCCCTCATGCTCCTTTGCTCCAAGGAGAAGAACCCCAGATTTTCCTACCTAACCTTGTAACTAAAATCCTCCATCCCTGGAACCATTCTGGTAAATTTGCTGTGCACCCTCTCAAGGATCCTCACATTCTTCCTAAAGTGTGGTGACTAGAACTGCACGCAATGCTCCAGTTGGGGCCTAAGCAGAGCTTGAAAAAGGTTCAGCGTTACTTCCCTGCTTTTGTACTCATGCCTCTATTTATGAAGCCTAAGATCCCATATGCTTTGCTAACTACTCTCTCAATATGTTCTGCCACCTTCAAAGATCTATGCACATGCACCTGCAGGTCCTGCACACTCTTTAGAACTGTGCCATTAAGTCTGTATTACTTCTCCCTCCTTCTGCCAAAGTACATTACTTCACACTTGTTAATATTAAATTCCATCTGCCACCTGTCTGCCCATTCTGCCAGCCTATCTCTCCAGTTACAGGTAGTTCTTGCCATCCTCACTGTTTGTTTGTCACAGCTCCAAGTTTGGTGTCTTTGGCAAATTTTGAAATTCTACTCTATCCAAGTCATTGATACAGCAAAGAAAGCAATGGTCCGAGCTTTGACCCTTGGGGAACACCTCTGTCTACCATCCTCTTGTCTGAAAAACAACTACTTACCAAGACTTGCTGTTTCTGACCACTGAATCTATAAGGGAAGAATTGTGTGGGCAAATGCTGCAAAAACCAGACACGCAGCTGAGTTGACCAACGAACAGCCCATGATCTACATTAGTTTGCAACCAAACAACTTGCTTTTATATAGCGCTTCTAACGTAGTAAATGTTAAACTCCAAAAAGCTTGTTCTGGAAGGATAATGCTGGAGCCTATCTTTACTTAGTTTCACATTTATTGTACAGAGTAAAAGAATTACAAATGTGTAACTTGTCACTCAAACCCTTCACCAGTCTCAGTAAGTGTCTGCTTATAAGTGCTCAAGTAAGTCCCCAATTAACACCCTCCACCTGCATATAATCAAACACTTGATACGCGATTAACAGTAAAATGTCCCAACGAGTTTCACAGGAGCTATTATCAAACAAAATATGACTGAGCCACATAAGCAGCTGTTGGAACAGATGATCAAAAGTTTGGTCAAAGAGGTAGGTTTTAAGGAGCATCTAAAGGAGGAGATGCAGGAGTAATATCTTCATTGGCACGGGGAAAAGCCTTGAACTGGGCCTCGGTACCTTTTGGGGACACTGGTACCACGTCATTTATGTTGTAGCTTCAGGGCTGGCACAGACAGCATCACTGAATTGAGTGAGGTAGGCGATAGTGGACGGGTGGGTGGTCTAAGCTGGCACATTTAAGCATAATGGGAGACTCCGGCCCTTGACTCTCTTCTCCTCCCCTTTCCAGTACTATTTTGGTAAATCCCCTTAAGCCGCAAGTCCGGACTGGGGAAATGTGGAAAATGAAATTTACAAACTCTCTTCTTTTCACTGTGTCTGTCAGTGAACTTCCCCTCCATCCCTTGCCTATTGAGATTTGTAATCTTACTGCAGCAGACTCTCAATTTTGCTGTGGTATATATTTTGCAATGCACTCCCAACATGACAAAGACCTCACTGGGGGTTTGAGGTCCTGATGTGCTCTGAAATGTGCAACAGCTGAAGCTGGTTAATGCAGTCTTTATGCAAAAGAAAAATTAACGGCTAATGCATTCTCCAGGCTGCATCAAGTCCGGAATAGATGTTTGACCCCTTCATTCACATGGCTGCTGAACACCTGTCAGCACCCAGCAGGCTGCTATTGAGCTTTAGCAGGTGCCTCCTTTCCCCAAGACAATTTGTCAACATGCCTTTCTTCTGGTATCGGGTTCTCGGGGTTGTGAGGCTAAAGAATACCAGAGACTAAAAGGAGCAATTTGAAGCCTTTCCCATTGTGGAGCTGAGCCTGTCGGAGCAGGAAGGTTTGCCGCCGCTACAGATCTGTGCTGAATAAACAGTGGTAGGGAGGGTGTTTCATACCCCCTCCCCTGGTTACAAAGGGGAAAAAGTAGCCAGGGCTTCTAATTCTGATTGCTATCCTGTGACCTCTGGAAAGTGCATACATGCGAATGTCAGATGAGGTCTGGAATTGCAGCCTTGGAATTGAATTCCCCCCTCAGCCTGTACATTTGACAGACGACGGGGGTAGAAAAAGCAGCAGCTCCTTATCCTATGTAAATAAGGAAATGGCATTCTGGCTTCAAGCCAGGCGTGTGTGGTGGTTCCAGTCTAACTTGAGCACTGCTTAACTGGAGTGGATGAGGTAGCACTATTTGTAATGATGATTTTCACACCATCTGACTTTTGAGTTTTATTAAAGTGTGGTAGCATCAGTTTATCTCCCATGTTTTATCTCATTAAATTAATCTCTAAATCTAAAAATGTGTGGAAAAAATTCCATTTGAGAAATACCTGAGCACCCGGCTGTGGCTCACCTTGTAGCACACTTGCTTCTGAATCAGGAGATCATAGGTACAAGTAGACTTGAGCACAAGATCTAGGCTGACACTCCAAGTGCAGGACTGAGGGAGCGCTGTGCTGTAGGATCTACCAACCTTTGCATGAGACAGTAAACCGAGGCCCCAAATGCTCACTCGGGTGGATGGAAAACATCCCAAACTGAGACATCATCTCTCCTCTCAGGTGGTTGTAAAAGGTTCTGCATTGCCATTTCAAAGAAGAGCAGGGGAGTTCTTCCCGGTGCCCTGGCTGATATTTTGGCCCTTAACCAAAATCGCAAACCGATTTATCTGATCATTATCACTTTCCTTTTTATGGGAGCTTTCTGTGTGCAAATTGGCTTCTGTGTTTCCTAAATTACAACAGTGACTACACTTCAACAGTACATCACAGGCTGTGAAGCATTTTGGGATGTCCTGAGGTCGTGAAAAATGGCAAGTCTTTCTGTCTGCCTTTTGTTGAATGGCTGAACAGGCTAAAAGACTGAATGACCTATTCCTTTTCCTATGTTCCAATGTCCGGTTCCACTGGATTTTTAGAATCTATAATTCTCAACAGTCTGTGAAATACTTGGGACAGTTATCATAAGGTAGTTTACTGAAGTCTTCCCTCCCTACTGGCTGTCTGACTTCTATATGAAACCAAGTTGAGATTGTCTCAACCCAGTTTGTTTGGGCCCACAGTCTAAAACTACCCTGAAATTGGCATTTAATCATCAATCTTTGGAAAACCTTGGGTAGACAGGTTAAGTCTAGATTTGACTAGTCCAATGCACTCCTGGCCAGTCTTGCATCTTCCACCCTCTGTAAACTTGAGCTCATCCAAATCTCTGCCACCCATGTCCTAACTCTCACCAAGTCCTGTTCACCCATCACCCCTGTGCTCACTGACCGACATTGGGTTCTGGTCCAGCAAATATCAGACTAGTGGAGTAAGGGCTGTACTTCTGAAGATGAAACCCAAAAGAGAGAGCTTGACTGCATCTAATTGCATTATACCGACCCAGGGAATGCTTGAAGTTGACCAAAAATCTAAAATATTTCACTCCTGGCACAAACATCTGTTGATGTGATGAATGC
This sequence comes from Heterodontus francisci, assembly GCF_036365525.1. NCBI lineage: Eukaryota > Metazoa > Chordata > Chondrichthyes > Heterodontiformes > Heterodontidae > Heterodontus > Heterodontus francisci. The sequence goes on from NC_090376.1 coordinate 6,239,197, forward strand.
ACAATTCACACTCCAAGAATGTGCTCATTACTCATAATGTAAACTCGGGTCATCTCTCACCTTTTCGAATGATAATTGCCTCAGTGATTCCTTGTGCGTAGATCCTGTAAGCTGGATAATAAGTTGTACAATTCTTCAAGTTTTGCAACCAGGATAATTCAGTGTCTGTGCACCAGTCTGATGGAGAAAATATGTGCATGCTGGAGAAAGTTAAGTCTGTGATATTCCAGATTGGGTTGTTCAAACTATCCCCACATTTTCATGACAGACCTTTAACAACCAATACATCACTCCAACTTGATGTACAGCAGCTGAAAGTGCTCCTTGGTACGACTGTATCTCAGGGGCTGAATCTCGTACTGCAGTGCATTTCAAGTGGACATGGGTAATGTTGGGAAGCAGTTCTTCACATGAAGAGTACTGGAAATCTAGAACTATCTCCTCCAAAAAGCTGTTAAGGCTGGGGGTCAATTGAAAAGATTCAACACCGATGTAGATTTTTGTTAGGTAAGGGTATTAAAAGTTACAGAACAATGAAGTTGAGATATGAATCAGGCATGATCTGATTGAATGGCGGAACAGGCTTGAGGGGCTGAATGGCCTCCTCCTGTTCCTATGTTTCAAGGTATGAAAGTTTCATACAACCAGTGCTTTGCTAAAATTGCAGTGACGGCACTGATTTAATTTTGTTTATTTCATGGGATGTGGGTGACGTTGGCAAGGCCAGCATTCGTTGCCCATCCCTAATTTCCCTTGACAACTGAGTGGCTTGCTAGGCCATTTCAGAGGACATTGAAGAGTCAACCACATTGCTATGGGCCTGGAGTCACATGTAGGCCAAACCAGGTAAAGATGGCAGACTTCCTTCCCTAAAGGACATTAGTGAACCAGATGGGTTTTTACAACAATTGATAGTTTCATGGCAGCATTACTGAGACTAGTTTTCAATTCCAGATTTTTATTAATTAATTGAATTAAAATTCCACCAGCTGCCATGGGTGGGATTTGAGCTTGAATCTCCCGGGGCATTAACCTCTGCCTCTGGATTATTAGTCCAGTGACATTATCACTATGCTACCATTTCCCATTTCTCTGGAAATCAGCCACAAATACAGCCAGTGACATTTTGTGTACAGCGTGTTGCAGCAGTACTGTTGGCATATAGGATGCCAATCTGTGTATGGCATAATTGAGGGCGAGCAAAAAGGTTCCTGGGCTGTTGCTATGCTGCTGGTTCCCAGCTTGTGGGGCTACCCCAGCTGGCAGCAACACCAAAGGTCAAGATTTTTTGCCCCTGCTTCGTATTTGGCACTTTTATATTGATTCTGCTGCTGGCAGCCCTACCTCACTATAATGACAGTTGTACTGCACCCACTTGATCTCCAAAAAGCACCCAGCAGCAGCATTTATAGATTGTGCCAAACTTGCGTTGTCTCTGGAGAGTTGTACTTTGAGCCCTATTGCATCAGGTGAATTAATTACTGGTGAGAAGTGTTCCAAGTGGTGAAGTAAGAATTAACAGGAACAAGACAGGGTGCTAATTCCAGAAATTGTTGACCGGAGGGAGAGTTAAGGAGAAGAGAGAACGCTTTATAATTACCTAGACGGCTGAAGCCACAGCCATCAAGGGATGAAGGAAGTGAGGAAATGTACACAAGGCCAGATTTGGAGCAGTGCAGAGATCTCGTAGGTTTGTAGGGCTGAACAGGTGACTGAGACAGGGAGGGGCGAGGTCATGGAGGGATTTGAACACGAGGATAAAAATTTTACATCAGAGGCTGATATGCTCCTGGCATTCGTGCTTGTTTCATATTCTATTATAAAAGCAAGGAAATCTCACTGAAACCATAGAATGCTGGTCATACTCAATTTGAAATATTGTGTTTCGCTTTGGGTGTCTCTTAAGGATGTATTAGCTTTGGACAAGATCCAGTGACAGTTCAGCAAGATGATACCTGAGTGGATGAAGGGGTGGAAAGAAAGAAAGTGGGCTTTCACAGTTGTCTAATCCTACCCCACCAAACACTTAGCCGAAGATGTCACTAAGGAGTGGCTACCACTCCTGCTGCTGATATGGTGAACAGAAATTGGCAATGAATCTTGGACAAATTGATCTTGGTGCCAGATCATGTGATACATTTACCCTCTGCATATTTTTAACTGAAACTGCAATTTCTCATTGGGCACTCTTAGGTATGTTATATGACTTTGCTCTATAGTGCACTTTTTCCTTTGCCTCAATAGTCCCAACCAGGCGAGTGTGCCGTACTGGTGAGCAAGTGACATTTTCCCACTTTACACCTTATGCCAATGGAATTAGATTGCTGTATTCTGAGCTTGGCTGGGATGTCTGCTTTAATTGTTGTCAGAGAACCCACAACCATCTTGTTGGTGGTAGAGCAGTAACAAGTCCCATCCAGAGACTTGACAACAAAAATCTGGCCTGACGCTCCCAGAGCTGCCGTCTTTCACATGACGTTAAACTGATACATCGTCTGCTCTCTCAGATGGATGTAAAATGTTCCACATTGCCGTTTTGATTTCTCCCTCAGTCAAAATCACTAAAACAGGTGATCTGGTCATTATCACATTGCTGTTTGTAAGAGTTTGCTATGCGCAAATTGGCTGTTGTGTTTTCTGCATTACAATAGGATGTTGCCTAGTATGGAGGGAAGGTCTTACGAGGAAAGGCTGAGGGACTTGAGGTTGTTTTCGTTGGAGAGAAGGAGGAGGAGAGGTGACTTAATAGAGACATATAAGATAATCAGAGGGTTAGATAGGGTGGATAGTGAGAGTCTTTTTCCTCGGATGGTGATGGCAAACACGAGGGGACATAGCTTTAAGTTGAGGGGTGATAGATATAGGACAGATGTGAGAGGTAGTTTCTTTACTCAGAGAGTAGTAGGGGCGTGGAACACCCTGCCTGCAGCAGTAGTAGACTCGCCATCTTTAAGGGCATTTAAGTGGTCATTGGATAGACATATGGATGAAAATGGAATAGTGTAGGTCAAATGGTTTCACAGGTCGGCGCAACATTGAGGGCCGAAGGGCCTGTACTGCGCTGTAATGTTCTAATTCTAGTGACTGCACTTCCAAAGTACCTAATTGGCTGTAAAGCACTTTGGGATGAGGTGGTGAAAGGCGCTGTATACATGCAAGTCTATATAACGCTTCTTTGTTAATACCAGGCCAAATTTCTGGCACCCTTCCTTGTCTGAGCTGACATTTTTGAACTTTGCACAGCGAGTGCACTGAGTCTGTTTTGCAGCACACATGCATGTGATCTGCATCATTATTGCATTCATCAATCTGGTTGACCTGAGAAAAGGATTTGCTGAATTAAGGGGTTTCTCTTCAGGTCAAAGTACAATTCCCTTCCCCTTTTAAAAAAGAAAAGGATATTAACTTTCTTTAAAGAACTGTTCAAATCTGCACTTACTGGTTGAAACCTAAAGGAGCGAGGGGTGAGGAAAAGAGAAGTTCTGTTGAAGTGAGTAGGAATGGTCAGTAGCAAGTGCTTCTCTGTTATCACAACGCATGAAGCTTTGTCATCTGGGACCATTTCGCAATTCAGAACCCTGTTTCTTAGAGTATTAAGATATCCAGTGAAGAAAGTGATTTGAATAAATAGCTTAAAAATAAAATACGTATTGCATGTGATGTGACACACTACCCAGGGTTTGATTCACATCTGGGTTGAATTGCTGAGCGACCTCTATGATTGGGCAAGGAGAAAAAACAACCAGGCTACCTGCTCCTGGTTACTGTTGGCTGACTGCTTTTATGAAAGACATGTGTATGGATACATGGCGGGACAGAATTTGGCTCTGTTGTGATATCTTCCATTGTTGAATAACCTGCAGATATCCAGTCTTGGTTCTAGCATAAAATCCTACCTGGGTGAAATAATGGAGCAGGGGCTGCCTACATCCAAGTGGTGGAAGTGTGTACAAGTGCTAGATCTAGGAGGTAGAGGGAACATGAAATTTAAATGTAGTTGGAATAATTACAGAGCTACTTCATATGCAACGGACGTGACTGAGGCTGATGGTTCAGTACTGAATCTTCGTAACTGTTACGAGCAAGGCGGGAGAAATGCACTGTTAATTCAGTCCCACTTCTCCACGGGTCACAGCATATCAATACATTTTTCCCACCTACTGAAGAATAGCCAATTAGACTTTATTTGTCCCCCAGAATAAATCTCAGCAACCAGGAATCTTCAAACAACAATTCTTTTTCTTTTGGGCCTCCTTATCTCGAGAGACAATGGATACGCGCCTGGAGGTGGTCAGTGGTTTGTGAAGCAGCGCCTGGAGTGGCTATAAAGGCCAATTCTGGAGTAACAGGCTCTTCCACAGGTGCTGCAGAGAAATTTGTTTGTTGGGGCTGTTGCACAGTTGGCTCTCCCCTTGCGCCTCTGTCTTTTTTCCTGCCAACTACTAAGTCTCTTCGACTCGCCACAATTTAGCCCTGTCTTTATGGCTGCCCGCCAGCTCTGGCGAATGCTGGCAACTGACTCCCACGACTTGTGATCAATGTCACACGATTTCATGTCGCGTTTGCAGACGTCTTTATAACGGAGACATGGACGGCCGGTGGGTCTGATACCAGTGGCGAGCTCGCTGTACAATGTGTCTTTGGGGATCCTGCCATCTTCCATGCGGCTCACATGGCCAAGCCATCTCAAGCGCCGCTGACTCAGTAGTGTGTATAAGCTGGGGATGTTGGCCGCTTCAAGGACTTCTGTGTTGGAGATATAGTCCTGCCACCTGATGCCAAGTATTCTCCGAAGGCAGCGAAGATGGAATGAATTGAGACGTCGCTCTTGGCTGGCATACGTTGTCCAGGCCTCGCTGCCGTAGAGCAAGGTACTGAGGACACAGGCCTGATACACTCGGACTTTTGTGTTCCGTGTCAGTGCGCCATTTTCCCACACTCTCTTGGCCAGTCTGAACATAGCAGTGGAAGCCTTACCCATGCGCTTGTTGATTTCTGCATCTAGAGACAGGTTACTGGTGATAGTTGAGCCTAGGTAGGTGAACTCTTGAACCACTTCCAGAGCGTGGTCGCCAATATTGATGGATGGAGCATTTCTGACATCCTGCCCCATGATGTTCGTTTTCTTGAGGCTGATGGTTAGGCCAAATTCATTGCAGGCAGACGCAAACCTGTCGATGAGACTCTGCAGGCATTCTTCAGTGTGAGATGTTAAAGCAGCATCGTCAGCAAAGAGGAGTTCTCTGATGAGGACTTTCCGTACTTTGGACTTCGCTCTTAGACGGGCAAGGTTGAACAACCTGCCCCCTGATCTTGTGTGGAGGAAAATTCCTTCTTCAGAGGATTTGAACGCATGTGAAAGCAGCAGGGAGAAGAAAATCCCAAAAAGTGTGGGTGCGAGAACACAGCCCTGTTTCACACCACTCAGGATAGGAAAGGGCTCTGATGAGGAGCCACCATGTTGAATTGTGCCTTTCATATTGTCATGGAATGAGGTGATGATACTTAGTAGCTTTGGTGGACATCCGATCTTTTCTAGTAGTCTGAAGAGACCACGTCTGCTGACGAGGTCAAAGGCTTTGGTGAGATCAATGAAAGCAATGTAGAGGGGCATCTGCTGTTCACGGCATTTCTCCTGTATCTGACGAAGGGAGAACAGCATGTCAATAGTCGATCTCTCTGCACGAAAGCCACACTGTGCCTCAGGGTAGACGCGCTCGGCCAGCTTCTGGAGCCTGTTCAGAGCGACTCGAGCAAAGACTTTCCCCACTATGCTGAGCAGGGAGATTCCACGGTAGTTGTTGCAGTCACCGCGGTCACCTTTGTTTTTATAGAGGGTGATGATGTTGGCATCGCGCATGTCCTGGGGTACTGCTCCCTCGTCCCAGCACAGGCATAGCAGTTCATGTAGTGCTGAGAGTATAGCAGGCTTGGCACTCTTGATTATTTCAGGGGTAATGCTGTCCTTCCCAGGGGCTTTTCCGCTGGCTAGGGAATCAATGGCATCACTGAGTTCCGATTTGGTTGGCTGTATGTCCAGCTCATCCATGACTGGTAGAGGCTGGGCTGCATTGAGGGCAGTCTCAGTGACAGCATTCTCCCTGGAGTACAGTTCTAGGTAGTGCTCAACCCAGCGGTCCATCTGTTTGCGTTGGTCAGTGATTATGTCCCCCGATTTAGATTTGAGGGGGGTGATCTTCTTGATGGTTGGCCCAAGAGCTCTCTTCATGCCATCATACATTCCTCTGATGTTTCCGGTGTCTGAGGCCAGCTGAATATGACTGCATAGGTGTTGCCAGTAGTCGTTTGCGCAACGCCTAGCTGTTCTTTGTGCAGTACTTCTGGCTGCTTTAAGTGCTGCGGATGTTAAATCGCTGGGGGCTTTCTTGTAGTTCAAAAGTGCAATGCGCTTAGCGGCTATGACAGGTTCCAGCTCTTCATTATGAGATTGAAACCAGTCTGCATTTCTCTTCGCACTTTTGCCGTAGGTGGTCAAAGCTGACTCATAGATGGCGTCTCTGATGTGGGCCCACTTGGTCTCAGCATCCCCTGTGGGAGTGTTTTGAAGGGCTGTTACAAGTGAATTTAGAAATTTTTGTAACAGCTGTGGGTGAGAAATTCTGCTCGTGTTGATGCGCGGGTGGCCCTTCTGCTTGGAATGATGCAACTTCTTTGGTCTGAGTCTAACCTTGCTGCACACCAGGGAGTGGTCGGTGTCGCAGTCCGCACTGTGGAAGCTGCGTGTGATTTGAACACTGTTTAAGGCGGCTCGCCTTGTGACAATGAGGTCTAGCTGGTGCCAACGACGTGATCTTGGGTGCCTCCATGAAACCTGGTGACAGGGTTTAGTGTGAAAGAACGAGTTGGTGATGCAGAGGTTATGATAGGTACACAACTCAAGCAGTCTCTGCCCGTTCTCATTCATCCTTCCAACGCCATAGCGCCCAAGGCAGGAGGGCCATGAGTCATGGTCGGCCCCAACCCTGGCATTAAAGTCCCCCAGCAGGAATAGGTGTTCGGTGTTGGGGATGCTGCTAATGATGTTATGGAGTTGTTCATAGAACTGGTCTTTAGCTTCAGGTGCGGAACAGAGTGTTGGAGCATAGATGCTGAGTAGGTGTACTGGACCAGAGGTGGTGAGCAGTCGGATGGACAGTATGCGTTCCGAGCCATTTGAGGGAGGCTCTATCATGCTGAGCAAGGAGTTTCTGATGGCGAAGCCCACTCCATGCTGTCTTGGTTCTTCAGGATCCCTGCCCTGCCAGAAGAAGGTGTAGTCTTGCTCTGCTAGAGAGCCACTCGCGGGGAGGCGAGTCTCCTGAAGTGCTGCAATGTCCACATTGAGTCTACTGAGCTCGTTGTTAATGATGGCGGTCTTCCGAGAATCGTTGATTTGTGTAAGGTCTTCCGACAGGCCAGGACACATAGTTCTGACGTTCCAGCTTGCAAAGCGAAGGGCTGGTACCTTCTTTCCTTTTTTCATGTTGTTTGGTGCGGTGTATCAGTCCACCTTTCGGGCAATGACCCTGAGCTCCAAGCACCCATTGAAGCAGGCAGACTGTGGCGGGACAGAACCTTATTGACCGGGGGCTGCCCGGTTTGAGGCGGGCGGTAGCTGTCCAGTGAGGTGCAATGACCTCTCCCACCGACAAAGGCAACCCGTGGCGCCCAGTTTCTACGCCAATTTATCTGGACTTATAACCCGTAACTGCTGCCTTCCGTGTTGTTTCAGTCGCTGTGAGGCAACTATGGAGTGACCTCTCCATGGCGCATGCCTGGGCAAATTTATGGAGGTTGAGAGTTGCCCAGTCGTCAAAACCCCCCTCTCGGCCTTTCTGGTGGGGTCCAAAGGAGTGCAGGACACGACGTTTGGCACCAGTATGGCTGCAGGAACTGCCGGAAACATGCCAAAGGTGACACATGACCGCCTACGGGGTTCCGCTCCGGATTTTCTGTTAGGGTTTACTCCCTTAGCCTTGGTCTCTCCCGAGACGCCCACAAGGCAGTGGGGTTGTTGGGGCCCCTACACAGGTGTAGGATGGTGCCGGTGGGAGGAGGGGATGCAAGGGGGAGGGGTAGAGGGAGGAGGGGGGGGGGGTGCAGGGGAAGGGGGTGCGGGGTGAAGATGGTGCGAGGGGGGGGCAGGCTGGGACGGGGTTGTGAGGGGGTGAGCTGAGAGGGTGGAGCAGGGAAGGGGAGGGGGGTGGAAGGGGGGTAAAGGGGGGGGGAGGGAGGGTGGAATCTGGTGCAGGTAATAAGCCATTTCCTCAGTGCCCACCATCGACGTCCGGAAAGCTCATCCACGTCCTTCGGGAGGTGAAGCATCATTTGGCAGACTTAGAGGTGATTACATTTGCTAAGGGTTTTTTTTTTTGCAGTGGTTTAAATAAAGGCATGCAGCATTGCCGACAGTGCGCTGCAGATGCTCTCCGAGCCATCTCCCGCGGGCGCTTTGAAGTTGCGGCCGGGGGGGGCCGTTCGTGGATGTTTTGGGTGTTCGGGGCACCTTTTCACAGGACTTCTCTCGGGTCCCGCAGCTCCAACAATAGCATTAACTATTCATTAGAAAAATAAATAGTAAGTCTTAACCACTAATGAGATGAATCTATATATATATATATATATATATAAGCTCCTTATTTCACTAGTCCTCATGCACACGCATATACATATAAAAAAACAGGGAAGAAAGGATTCTGGTTTGCAACTGTTTGATATGAATAAAAGGAATAATAAAATAATTCAGTTTGCCGTGTTCTGGTAGGAAATTCTTTGGTTGGGTGAAGTGTTCGAGTCGAATAGTCGGATGCCACTCGAAATCTCTCCAGGTGAGGTTGATGAACAGCCTGTGATGGGTAGGCATTCAAGTCAATTCGGCTACAGCAGGCGTCACATAGGTCTTTCAGCAGGGGTGTAGCAACAGGTGTGCTTAGGACTCACAGCAGCAATATGGCAGTAGAAGTTTTTTTCAGGTTCCAGGATTTCCCAAAACACAAGGCAACAGGAACCACACTGGATGCAGGAATTCTTCAGAGACAGGAAGCAGGAATCTGTCACCTTTTTAAATACAGGGTTTCTTTTCAAGAGATTGAAAGTTTCCTTTACAGAGAGGTCTTTTCTGGGTCTTCCACTCTGATCTCCAGGCAGGTCAGAAACCAAATTTCAAATGCCTGCTCTTTGTCCGACTCACTGGTTTTTAAAAGGGTCCAAAAAGAAGTAAACCTTCCTGAGCCAATCACATGACCAGACACAGTATTTCCCCTGTCATTCAAAATGTTGCTCTGCGGAGGTTAAAAGTCCCCTGGCTGGTTTCCTTGAAACTGCTTGCTTTTCTTATTCTTGTATACAAAGTCAACATCCAAAAATTTCAGTTATTGGCTAGTGTCCATACCCACTGAAAATCCTTCTTTCAGTTTTTTTTTTAAAACACACAGAATTCTAAGATTTAGTACAAAAATAAAACCATTGTAACAATGTGGCTGAGAGATGTGGGGTTGCCACATAGCATTAATATTGTATGTACATCAAAGGATTGAAAGGTAAAATTAATAACTCACTTCCTTTGAAGTAATTAATTTTGGTGCAAGTTACATATTGCAATCTTTGCATAAATCCTGCCCTGTACAAGAAACTGTATGTATTCAATAGAGAGTTTCAAAAGTGGAAGCAGTAAATTGCCAAATCCTTCCTTACAGGACAAAACTAAGATTGAGGAATGTCCAGTGGAAAATTGGTCCTAGCTTTGTCTTGTTACATAGTTGGTTTTACTTTTTTAAACTTTCGTGATGGTTTTGTAGTCATTGGGCTTCAAGAGTTGGCTGCTTGAGAATGAAACTTTACGTTCTGCTCTATGCCCACTGACCACATCAGAGTATTTGGCCCTGATTGGTGATGTTCAAACTAAGTCTGTCCCCCTGGCATTTCCAACATGGATTTCATGGGCTAAATGACGCCTCCTGTGTTGGAAATGACTCTGACCTTGAAAGTTGCTGTTGCAAAGGCTTCATGATAAGCAAATTGAGATTGCTGTGTACCTATTTGCTGAAAGCAGTGCACCTGTGCGTCCACTGACGTTATCTTAGTTCTTATCTGATTTAAAACAAGAAATGCTGGAAATACTCAGCAGGTCTGGCAGCATCTATGGAGAGAGAAGCAGAGCTAATGTTTCAGGTCAGTGACCTTTCGTCAGAACTTATCTGACTCCTTGTGTCCCTTCATGTCAATTACAAAATTTTCATCCTGGGGCATGTAGGCACAGGCAAAGGCCATTCAGCTCCTCAAGCCTATTCCGGCATTCTATTAGATCATGGCCTCAATTCCATTTACCTGCCTTTGAGCTATATCCCTTAGAGTCATAGAGTCGTACAGCATAGAAACAGGCCCTTCGCCCCACCGCGTCCATGCCGACCATAATGCCTATCTATACTAATCCCAGCTGCCTACATTAATTCCATATCCCTCTATGCCTTGCTCATTCAAGTACCTGTCCAGATGCCTCTTAAATGTCGCCACTGTTCCTGCCTCCACCACCACCTCAGGCAGCTCATTCCAGATACCCACTATTCTTTGTATGAAAAATTTACCCCTTTAATCCCCTTTAAACCTCCTCCCTCTCACCTTAAATCTATGCCCTCTAGTTTTAATCACCCCTGCCATAGGAAACAGACTCTGGCTATCTACCCTATCTATGCCTCTCATAATTTTATCATGTCCCCTCTCAGTCTCCTTCGCTCCAGGGAAAACAGACCCAGCCTATCCAATCTCTCTTTATAACTCAAGCCCTCCAAACTAGGCAACATCCTTGTGAATCTTTTGTGCACCCTCTCTAGCTTAATCACATCTTTCCTGTAGTGCGGCGACCAGAACTGCACACAGTACTCCAAATGCGGCCTAACCAACGTTATGTACAACTGTAACACGACGTCCCAACTCTTGTACTCAATGCCTCCGCCAATGAAGGCAGGCATGCCATACGCCTTCTTCACCACCCTGTCTACCTGTGTTGCCACTTTCAGGGAACTATGTAGTTACACCCCAAAGTCTCTCTGCTCAAGAACACTCCCCAGGGCCCTACCATTCACTGTATACGTCCTGCCCTGGTTTAACTTCCCAAAATGCATCACTTCACACTTGTCTGTGTTAAATTCCATTTGCCACTCCCTTGCCCACTTTCCCAGTTGATCTATATCCTGTTGTAACCTTAGACAACCTTCTTTACTGTCCACTATACTACCAATTTTGGTGTCATCTGCAAACTTACTAATCATGCCCCTTACATTCACATCCAAGTCATTAATATATATGACAAACAACAGAGGGCCCAGCACAGATCCCTGCGACACACCGCTGGTCACAGACCTCCAATCTGAAAAACAACCCTCCACTACCACCCTCTGCCTCCTGTCACCAAGCCAATTTTGTATCCAATTGGCTAGCTCACCCTGGATCCCATGTGTTCGAACCTTCTGGACCAGCCTACCATGCGGGACCTTGTCGAAGGCCTTGCTAAAGTCCATGTCGACAACGTCCATCGCCCTGCCCTCGTCAATCCTCTTGGTCACCTCCTCGAAAAACCCATCAAATTCGTGAGACATGATTTCCCACGCACAAAGCCATGCTGACTATCCCTAATCAGACCATGCCTTTCCAGATGCATATAAATCCTGTCTCTCAGAATCCCTTCCAATGACTTCCCCACCACTGATGTAAGGCTCACCGGCCTGTAGTTCCCTGGCTTATCCCTGCTGCCCTTCTTAAATAACGGCACAACATTAGCTATCCTCCAGTCTTCTGGTACCTCACCCATGGCTAACGATGATACAAAAGTCTCTGCCAGGGCCCCAGAAATCTCCTCCCTTGCTTCCCACAGCATCCTAGGATACACCTGGTCAGGCCCTGGGGATTTATCCACCTTAATGCGCTTCAAAACCTCCAACGCCTCCTCCTTTGTGATGTTGATATGCTCCATTATATCGGAGTTCCCTCCCTTGAACTCACTAGCTTCCATGACCTTCTGCACTGTATATACGCACGAGAAATATTCATTTAAGACCTCGCCCATTTCCCATGGCTCCACACACAGATTGCCACACTGATCCTTAAGGGGACCTACTCTCTCCCTCACTACCCTTTTATTCTTAATATACTTATAGAATCTTTTAGGATTCTCCAGGGAAATCTCATGGCCCCTTTTCGCCCTCCTAATTTCCTTCTTCAGTGTAGTCCTACATCCCCTACACTTCTCAAGGGACTCGCTCGATCCCAGCTACCTATACCTGACATATGCCTCCTTTGGCCTGACCAGACCCTCAATATCCCTCGTCAACCAAGGTTCCCTAAACTTGCCAGCCTTGCCCTTCCATCTTACAGGAACATGCCGACCCTGAACTCTTCCTATCTCACTTTTAAAAGCCTCCCGCTTGCCAGACGTCCCTTTACCTGTAAACAGCCTCTCCCATTCAACTTTTGAGAGTTCCTGTCTGATGCCATCGAAATTAGCCTTCCCCCAATTTAGGACTTCAACCTGAGGACCAGTCCTGTCCTCTTCCATAACTTTCTTGAAGCTTGTAGAGTTATGGTCACTGGTCCCAAAGTGCTCTCCCACTGACACATCAACTACCTGCCCATCCTCGTTTCCTAAGAGGAGGTCGAGTGTAGCCCCTTCTCTAGTAGGGCCATCCACATACTGCTTCAGAAAACTATCCTGGACACACTTAACATATTCTTCCCCAGCTGATCCCTTAGCACTAAGGCAGTCCCTGTCAATATTAGGGAAGTTAAAATCACCTACTATTACAACCCTATAATTCCTACACCTATCTGTGATTTCCCTACGTGTATGCTCCTCCACTTCTCTCTGACTATTGGGGGGCCTATAGTATAATCCCATCAAAGTGATCATCCCTTTCTTATTTCTAAGTTCTACCCATATGGCCTCGCTGGACATTCTCCCTGGGATATCCTCTCTAAGTACTGCTGTGATGTCCTCCCTAATCAATAGTGCAACTCCCCCTCCTCTCTCACCTCCACCTCTGTCACGTCGGAAGGATTGGTATCCCGGAACATTGAGCTGCCAGTCCTGCCCATCCCTCAACCACGTTTCCGTAATAGCTATAATATCACAATCCCATGTCCCGATCCATGCTCTGAGTTCATCTGCCTTACCTATAAGGCTTCTTGCATTAAAGTAAATGCAGTTTAGCCTACCAGACCTTGCACGCTCCCTGTCCTGCCCCTGCCCGGCCTACCTACTGGACTTGCTTACTTTAACCACTACATTTGCTTCTCCTATCTCATCGGAGATACTACTACTTTGGGTCCCACCCTCTTGCAAGACTAGTTTCCCGAGTAGTGCTATGAACCTCCCCGTAAGGATATTGGTCCCCCTCCAGTTTAGATGCAACCCGTCCTTCATGTTCAGGTCGCCTCTGCACCAGAAGAGATCCCAATGATCCAAGTAGCTGAAGCCCTCCCGCCTACACCAGCTATTCAGCCACGCATTCGTTTGCCTAATCCTCCTATTCCTACCCTCACTAGCACGTGGCACAGGGTGTAATCCTGAGATTACAACCCTAGAGATCCTGCTTTTTAACCTTCTGCCTAACTCCCTATATTCACTTTGCAGGACCTCATCTCTCTTCCTGCCTTTGTCGTTAGTACCAATATGGACCACGACCTCTGGCTGCTCACCCTCCCCTTTCAGAATGTCCTGCAGCCGCTCCGAGACATCCTTGAGCCTAGCACCAGGGAGATAACATGCCATCCTGGAGTCTCGTTTGTGGCCACAGAAAGGCCTATCTGCACCCCTTACAATAGAATCCCCTATCACTATAGCTCTTCCAACCCTTTTTCTTCCCTGCTGTGCAGCAGAGCCCTCCGTGGTGCCATGAACTTGGCTGTTGCTGCTTTCCCCTGGGAGGTCATCTCCCCCCCCCCCCCCCCAAACAGTATCCAAAGTGGTATATCTGTTTGAGAGAGGGATGGCCACAGGGGACTCCTGCCGGCGCCTACTACTCTGTCTGGTGGTCACCCATCTCTTTTCTGCCTGTGCATTACCTGCGGTGTGACCACTTCACTAAACGTGCTATCCACGATGTCCTCAGCATCGCGGATGTTCCACAGTGAATCCACCCGCAGCTCCAGCTCCGTAATGCGGGTAGCCAGTAGCTGCAGATGGATACACTTCCTGCACACATGGTCGTCAGGGACACTGGAAGCGTCCCTGATTTCCCACATAGTGCACGAGGAGCATATCACGGGGCTGAGCTCTCCTGCCATGACTTACCCTTAGGTTACTTAGTTGCTCCCTTAATTAAAAAATACTAATAATACTAGGGGCCTTGTTCTACCCACTTCAATCTAAAGTCCTTAAAAAAAAACACTTTAGTAGTACTCACCTTATCACCAGAGGATTTCTTTTCCAACAAAAAAAACTTTCCCCTTTTTTTGATATTCTAAAAGCTGCTACTCACCAACCAATCACCTTGCAGCTGCCCTCTGACGTCACTGTTGGCTTTTTTTTCAAAACTCCGGCGCGCTGGAAGATCCTCTCCGCTCCCAGAAAGTAAGAGACTGGGCCTTGATCCTCGGGGTCAAATTTCGGCTCAGCACTCTGCGTTCTCCCCACAGGTCCGCTGTGGTCCGCTCTGCTCCGCTCCCAGAAGGTAAGAGTATCCCTTTATACCCTTACCTAACAAACATGTATTGATCTCATTCTTGTAAGTTTTAATTGTCTCCCAGTCACCACAGCCTTTTGGGGAAGAGTTTTCCAGATTTTTGCAACCCATTGTGTGAGGCACTGCTTCCAGATTTCACCACTGAACAGCCTAGCTATGATTTTAAGGTTATGTCTCCTGTTCTGGATTCCCGCACCAGAATATATAGTGTATTTGTACCTTCCTATCAAAACCCTTAATCATTTCAACATATGTCTGTGAAATCACCCCTCTGCTTTCTTTATCCAGATAGTCGTGAGAATGTTGAACTTGCTGTCACAAAGAGAGGTTGAGGCAAATAGTATAGATGCTTTTAAGAGAAAACTAGATAAACACAAGGGAGAATGAAAGAGAAGGATAAACTGATAGTATAAGATGAAGAAGGGTGGGAGGAGTCTGGTGTGGAGCATAACTGACTTAGGTCAGTTGGGTCAAATGGCCTGTTTCTTTGTTGTATAATTCTTTATAAACTCCTGAATACAAACTAAATTCAAATACATTCATGGCCTTGTTCCCTTCCAGCTCAGCTTCAGCCCTGTCTCTGCTTGTGCTCTTCCCTCCTCAGACACTGGCGTCCTTCTCATTCCCTGTTCTCTGTGCTCCACCATTTGGGGTTTGCTTTTTCGTCCTGCTGTACCCTGCCATCTGGATCTCTGTCTCTACGTCCTTGCGCCTCACCACCTCCCTGCCTCAACAAGAAATTCTGCTCAAAACTTTCTCCTGCAGCACTTACAGTCCTGTTCCTAAATTCCACCTACCTCTTCATCCCTCCTGCTTAGTGTCCATCTTTTTAGTTTTTGTAAAGCATTGAGACATTTTCCAGCAGAAATACTATATTATCTGCTACAAGTTTACGCTCTGTGAGCTGGGTTAAGCAAGCAAAAGATTGGCATAGCTGTGTAGGGATTATGGTGGTGGACGAGCATAGAGTTCATGCTTTTAGATTCCACAATGGCTGTGAAATCAAAACTAATAAATCTGGTAATCTAACATACCAATTAGGAGCTGGAGTAGGTTACTCGGCCCATCGAGCCTGCTCCGCTATTCAATAAGTTCATGGCTGAACTAATTACTCCACATTTCCACCTACCCCCGATAACCTTTCACCTCCTTGCTTATCGAGAATCTATCAACCTCTGCCTTAAAAATATTCAAAGACTCTGCTTCCACCGTCTTTTGAGGAAGAGAATTCCAAAGACTCTGGACCCTCTGAGAAAACATTTCTCCTCATCTGTGTCTTAAATGGGCAGCCCCTTATTTTTAAATAGCGACCCCTAGTTCTAGATTCTCCCACAAGGGGAAACACCCATTCCACATCCACCCTGTCAAGACCTCTCAGGATCTTGTATGTTTCAATCAAGTTGCCTGTTACTCTTCTAAACTCCAGCGGATACAAGCCTAGTCTGTCCAATCTTTCCTCATAAGACAACCCGCCCATTCCATGTATTAGTCGAGTAAAGCTATGCACTGCCTCCAATGCATTTACATCCTTCCTTAAATAAGCAGCCCAGTACTGTACACAGTGCTCCAGATGTGTTCTCACCAATGCCCTGTATAGCTGAAGCATAACCTCCCTAATCTGTAACTATGAAGAGAAGCACAACTGATTTTGCTAATTTATTTCAAGAAAGGCAATCTTTGACACCCTACACCTTCTACAAGTCTCTAGTTTGTAGTGTGTGATTGACTCTTGTCACCCTTAAAAGTGGCCTCGCAAGCCACTCAGTTGTACAGATAAACACTTCAAGAGGCCAGCCCACCAATATGGTATGGAAGTCATGCACAGGCCCAGGCTGGTAAGATTTACTTCCCTAAAGGGCATTAATCAACCAGTTAGGTTTTTACAACAATCTGACAACTTCACAGTCACTCTTTATTAATAGATTTTAAAAAAAACTGAATTCAAGTTCTCTAACTGGTGGAAATTTGAACTCCCATTCTCAGGATTATTGGTCCAGGCCTGTGTGTTGCTAGTCCAGTAATATCACAGTTGCAGTATTATAACCCATCTTGCTAACCTTGCCATCAACGCCAGACTTTTTTTTTTGCTCCAGTTTTTGCCTTCCCTTCTAAAAGTATTTAGTTATGTGGGGCTACTTAGTGTCTTCTGTTTTCACGTCGAATTTTTCATATATGAACCCAAGCAGACTTGTACAGACATTCATCTGAGGCTCCATAGCCCCTTGCTGATCCTGTTGGTGTGTGCTTTCCACACAGCAACACTTTTCATTCAATTATAACTGGGAGCCTGAAACCTGCCACAGCTCCCCAGCCTACTGTCTGTCTCACGAGTCCAGGAGCTGTTGTCATTTGTACATTCCCACCCCCACCCCCCTGAGATTAGCAAACTTCATGCAAACTTCCAGTTAAACCTGGAAGTTTCCTAATGTGCTTAATTCAGCGCATCACCAAATTTGACCTTTAACACGCTGACTATTGTGGAAAATCAGTCATGTCTTCAAATGTAGAATGACTGGCAGGGATCATGCTGGACTTTGGCGCAACCTAGGAGTGGGAATGGATTTCACGGTGCTTGGTGTGGTGGAGTTGTATTACTTTGAAGAGAAAATCATGAACTTGCATTTCTGTAGTGCCTTTAATGATCTCCAGACGTCCCAAAGCACTTTACAACCAGCGCAGTACTTTGGAATCGTACCTTCAGGACACTTCGTGTTTTGGGGACCATGTGTATAGGAATTGTTTCCAGCTGCTTGAGCTCAAGCAAAGGATTTCCAAGCTTGAGGGGCAGCTGGAGTCACTGCGGAGCATCAGGGAGGCTGAGAGTTTGTTGGATTGTATGTTCCAGGAGGTGGTCAAGCCACAGGCAGTGAGAGTTCATGATAGTAGTTGGGTGGTCATCTGGAAGAGGAGGAGGATGCAGGAGTCTTCAGGGGGTGTGCCACTTTCAAACTGGTACTCAGTTTTGGAGACTGCTGAAAGTAATGATACCTTGAAGGAGTGCAGTCCAGACCACGGGACCAATGGGCAAACGACTGCCCAGGAGGGAAAAGCAGAGTAGAAATGCAGCCGTTACAGGAGATTCCATAGTTGGGGGAACAGACGGGCATTTCTGTAACAGTCATCCTGAGTCCCGCATGGTGTGTTGCCTCCTTGGTGTCGGGTAAAGGAAGTCAGGGAGAGGCTGCAGAAAGTTTTGCAGGGGTAAGGGAGTGAGCCAGATGTTGTGGTACACATCGGCACCAACGACAGAGAGCAGGTATTGAGGTCCATCAGTTCTGATGAAAGGTCACAGACCTGAAACGTTAAGTCTGTGTGTCTCCACAGATGCTGTCAGACCTGCTGAGTATTTCCAGCACTTCCTATTTTTATTTGAGATCCTAGTGTTAGATTTTCAGGAGCTAGAGAGGAAGTTTAAAAAGAAGGACCTTGAAGGTAGTAATCTCTGGATTACTCCCAATGCTACCTGCTAACAAGAGTAGAATAGGAAGGATCTGTGTGTGGCTTGAAGCATGGTGCAGGAGGGAGGGCTTCAGACTCTTGGGATGTTGAGACCAGTTCTGGGGCAGGAGGCATGTATTCAAAAGGGCTGGATTGCACCTCAGCAAGACTGGGACCAATGTGCTCTTGGGGAGGTTCATTAGCATGATTAGGGAGGGTTTAAACTAAATTGGCAAAGGATGGGTGGCAGCATATAGAAGTAGAAAAAAGGAATAAGTTGCATAAAGGAGTGAGAAGGTTGGATAGTCCTAGAGAAGGAAGTAGCACCATATTAGAGAGCAGACTAAGAGAAACTACATGGAATACAAAGACAGGTTTACAATGCATATATGTAAACACGCAAAGTGTGGTGAATAAGGTTGGTGAGCTGCAAGCCCGAACAGCCCTGTAGGAATATGATCTATTGCCAATAACAGGAATATGATTTAAAAATGTTGAGGACTGGGCTCTTAGTTTTCAAGTATATGAAGTGTTCAGAAAAGATAGGGAAGGAGGAAAGCGAAGTGATAGCAGTACTGATTAGGGAAGACATTGTAATGTTAGAAAGAGAGGATACACTTGAGGGGGCAAAGACAGAATCCATTTGGTTAGAGTTGAGAAGCAAAAAGGGGATAATCATGCTACTGGACATATTTTATAGACCTCCAAATAGTGAGAGAGATATAGGGAAGCAAATCTGCAGGGAAATCTGAGATATGCAAGAACGATAGAGTGGTGATATTGGGGTACTTCATTACCCATATATGAATTGGGAAAATGTTAGAGTAAAGGGTAAGGAGGGGGAGGAAGTTGTGAAATGTGTTCAGGAGAACAGCATTGTCTAGTTCTTGGTCCAACAAGGAAGGATCTGGTGCTGGGGAATGCGGTGACCACGTGTCGCTGGGAAGCATTTGGTTAAGAGTGATCATCGTGTCATAAGATTTAGATAAGTAATGGAGAAGGGCAAGGAACAACCCAAAGGAGAATTTCTAAATTGGAAGAGGACTAACTGCAATGTGTTGAGAGAGGATCTAGCCAGGGTAAAATGGAATCAAAACTGTAGCGGAACAGCGGATGATCTTTAAGGAGGAGATGTTTCTGGTACAGGCTGGGTGGCCAACAAGGGCAAAAGATAAGGGAATCAAAGCCAAGGGCTCCTCAAATGACAAGGGAGATAGAGAATATGATGAGACAAAAAATGAGGGTGTCTGATGTATGTCCGATAAATTCTTGAAGTGAGAACCAGGCCAAATACAGTTGAGAGGAAGTGAAGAGAAAAATAAGACTGGCAAAGAGTGAAAATAGAATGGCAGTTAACATAAAAGGGAACCCAAAAATCTTCTACCAGCATGCAAATAGTAAGAGGCAGGATAGGCATAGAGGCACAGGGAAAGGCTAGAATACTTATATACGCAAAACTCATGTTAAAGATTTCTCAGTGTTTCCTTTTCTGGTCAGGATGTCGCCATCCAACAAAGATGGGTGGACGATCGTCTGACTTCTGTTATTGGCTCATGAGATTGGAACAGAAGTGGTGAGTACCGTGTAACATGGATAGTAGTGGCACGGGGCTTCCATTATATCATGAAATATCGCACCTTCTGTGTGTATGTGTGTGTGTTGAAGTATAACATTGGTGTGTGTGTTTTGTGGAACAAAAAAGAACAAAGGTAATTACAGCACAGGAACAGGCCCTTCGGCCCTCCAAGCCTGCGCCGATCCAGATCCTCTCTCTAAACATGTCGCCTATTTTCTAAGGTTCTGTATCTCTTTTCTTCCTGCCCATTCATGTATCTGTCTAGATACATCTTAAAAGACTCCATCGTGCCCGCGTCTACCACCTCCGCTGGCAATGCGTTCCAGGTGCCCACCACCCTCTGCGTAAAGAACTTTCCACGCATATCCCCCCTAAACATTTCCCCTTTCACTTTGAACTCGTGTCCTCTAGTAATTGAAACCCCCACTCTGGGAAAAAGCCTCTTGCTGTCCACCCTGTCTATACCTCTCATGATTTTGTACACCTCAATCAGGTCCCCCCTCAACCTCCGTCTTTCTAATGAAAATAATCCTAATCTACTCAACCTCTCTTCATAGCTAGCGCCCTCCATACCGGGCAACATCCTGGTGAACCTCCTCTGCACCCTCTCCAAAGCATCCACATCCTTTTGATAATGTGGCGACCAGAACTGTACGCAGTATTCCAAATGTGGCCGAACCAAAGTCCTATACAACTGTAACATGACCTGCCAACTCTTGTACTCAATGCCCCGTCCGATGAAGGAAAGCATGCCGTATGCCTTCTTGACCACTCTATTTACCTGCGTTGCCACCTTCAGGGAACAGTGGACCTGAACACCCAAATCTCTCTGGACATCAATTTTCCCCAGGACTTTTCCATTTACTGTATAGTTCACTCTTGAATTGGATCTTCCAAAATGCATCACCTCGCATTTGCCCTGATTGAACTCCATCTGCCATTTCTCTGCCCAACTCTCTAATCTATCTATATTCTGCTGTATTCTCTGACAGTCCCCTTCACTATCTGCTACTCCACCAATCTTAGTGTCGTCTGCAAACTTGCTAATCAGTCCACCTATACTTTCCTCCAAATCATTTATGTATATCACAAACAACAGTGGTCCCAGCACGGATCCCTGTGGAACACCACTGGTCACACGTCTCCATTTTGAGAAACTCCCTTCCACTGCTACTCTCTGTCTCCTGTTGCCCAGCCAGTTCTTTATCCATCCAGCCAGTACACCCTGGACCCCATGCGCCTTCACTTTCTCCATCAGCCTACCATGGGGAACCTTATCAAACGCCTTACTGAAGTCCATGTATATGACATCTACAGCCCTTCCCTCATCAATCAACTTTGTCACTTCCTCAAAGAATTCTATTAAGTTGGTAAGACATGACCTTCCCTGCACAAAACCATGTTGCCTATCACTGATGAGCCCATTTTCTTCCAAATGGGAATAGATCCTATCCCTCAGTATCTTCTCCAGCAGCTTCCCTACCACTGACGTCAGGCTCACCGGTCTATAATTACCTGGATTATCCCTGCTACCCTTCTTAAACAAGGGGACAACATTAGCAATTCTCCAGTCCTCCGGGACCTCACCCGTGTTTAAGGATGCTGCAAAGATATCTGTTAAGGCCCCAGCTATTTCCTCTCTCGCTTCCCTCAGTAACCTGGGATAGATCCCATCCGGACCTGGGGACTTGCCCACCTTAATGCCCTTTAGAATACCCAACACTTCCTCCCTCCTTATGCCGACTTGACCTAGAGTAATCACACATCTGTTCCTAACCTCAACATCCGTCATGTCCCACTCCTCGGTGAATACCGATGCAAAGTACTCGTTTAGAATCTCACCCATTTTCTCTGAGTCCAAGCATAACATTCCTCCTTTGTCCTTTAGTGGGCCAATCCTTTCTCTAGTTACCCTCTTTCTCCTTATATATGAATAAAAGGCTTTGGGATTTTCCTTAACCCTGTTTGCTAAAGATATTTCATGACCCCTTTTAGCCCTCTTAATTCCTCGTTTCAGATTGGTCCTACATTCCCGATATTCTTTCAAAGCTTCGTCTTTCATCAGCCGCCTACACCTTATGTATGCTTCCTTTTTCCTCTTAGCTAGTCTCACAATTTCACCTGTCATCCATGGTTCCCTAATCTTGCCATTTCTATCCCTCATTTTCACAGGAACATGTCTCTCCTGCACGCTAATCAACCTCTCTTTAAAAGCCTCCCACATATCACATGTGGATTTACCTTCAAACAGCTGCTCCCAATCTACATTTCCCAGCTCCTGCCGAATTTTGGTATAGTTGGCCTTCCCCCAATTTTGCACTCTTCCTTTAGGACCACTCTCGTCTTTGTCCATGAGTATTTTAAAGCTTACGGATTTGTGATCACTATTCCCAAAGTAGTCCCCTACTGAAACTTCAACAACCTGGCCGGGCTCATTCCCCAACACCAGGTCCAGTATGGCCCCTTCCTGAGTTGGACTATTTACATACTGCTCTAGAAAACCTTCCTGGATGCTCCTTACAAATTCTGCTCCATCTAGACCTCTAACACTAAGTGAATCCCAGTCAATGTTGGGAAAATTAAAATCTCCTATCACCACCACCCTGTTGCTCCTACATCTTTCCATAATCTGTTCACATATTTGTACCTCTATCTCACGCTCGCTGTTGGGGAGGCCTGTCGTACAGCCCCAACATTGTTACCGCACCCTTCCTATTTGAGTTCTGCCCATATTGCCTCACTGCTCGAGTCCTCCATAGTGCCTTCCTTCAGCACAGCTGTGATATCCTCTTTGACCAGTAATGCAACTCCTCCACCCCTTTTACCTCCCTCTCTATCCCGCCTGAAGCATCGGTATCCTGGGATATTTAGTTGCCAATCATGCCCTTCCCTCAACCAAGTCTCAGTAATAGCAATAACATCATACTCCCAGGTACTAATCCAAAGCCCTAAGTTCATCTGCCTTACCTACTACACTTCTTGCATTAAAACAAATGCACCTCAGACCACCAGTCCCTTTATATTCATCATCTGCTCCCTGCCTGTTCTTCCCCTTAGTCACACTGACTTCATTATCTAGTTCCTTACAGGCTTTTGTTACTACCTCCTTACTGTCAACTGACCTCAATTGGTTCCCATCCCCCTGCCACATTAGTTTAAACCCTCC
This sequence comes from Heterodontus francisci, assembly GCF_036365525.1. Taxonomy (NCBI): domain Eukaryota; kingdom Metazoa; phylum Chordata; class Chondrichthyes; order Heterodontiformes; family Heterodontidae; genus Heterodontus; species Heterodontus francisci. The sequence continues at coordinate 6,262,052 of NC_090376.1, forward strand.
CCAACAGCGTTCGCAAAAGCACCTCCAAGGACATTGGTTCCAGTCCGGCCCAGGTGTAGACCGTCCAATTTGTAATAGTCCCACCTCCCCCAGAACCGGTCCCAATGTCCCAAAAATCTGAACCCCTCCTTCCTGCACCATCTCTCAAGCCACGCATTCATCCTGACTATTCTTTCATTTTTACTCTGACTATCACGTGGCACTGGTAGTAATCCTGAGATTACTACCTCTGAGGTCCTACTTTTTAACTTGGCTCCTAACTCCCTAAACTCTGCTTGTAGGACCTCATCCCGTTTTTTACCTATATCATTAGTGCCTATGTGCACAATGACAACTGGCTGTTCACCCTCCCCCTTTAGAATGTTTTGCAGCCGATCTGAGACATCCCTGACCCGTGCACCTGGGAGGCAACATACCATTCGGGAGCCTCGTTTTCGACCACAGAACCGCCTATCTACTCCCCTTACAATCGAATCCCCTGTGACTATAGCCCTTCCACTCTTTTTCCCGCCCTTCTGAACAGCAGAGCCTGCCACGGTGCCATGGACCTGGCTACTGCTGCCTTCCCCTGGTGAGCCATCTCCCCCAACAGTATCCAAAACGGTATACTTGTTTTGGAGGGAGATGACCGCAGGGGACTCCTGCGCTGCCTTCCTGCTCTTTCTCTGCCTTTTGGTCACCCATTCCCTTTCTCCCTCAGCAATCCTAATCTGCGGTGTGACCAATTCACTAAACGTGCTATCCACGACCTCCTCAGCATCGCGCATGCTCCAAAGTGAGTCCATCCGCAGCTCGAGAGCCGTCATGCGGTCTAACAAGAGCTGCAGTTGGACACACTTCCTGCACGTGAAGGAGTCAGGGACATAAGCCGTGTCCCTGAGCTCCCACATTGAGCAAGAGGAGCATGACACGGGTCTGAGATCTCCTGCCATTTTTAATCTTAAGCTTAACTTAGTTAAATGAAAAAGGAACGAAAAGTTTTTACCAATCACGATAAAACCAGAGAAATCGAAAAAGCCTTACCTTATAAACACCCCACCGAGTCCTTTTTTTTTTTGGTTAGAGGAGGAGGGCGGGTGGGAGACACGACAAGTGTGGTGTCTCGGGTTCAGAAACCGCCCAAATATATAGTCTTTTACTTACCCAGCAGCCCCCTGGCCTCCGCCGAAAAACAAAAGGAAATTAAATTTACTTTCAAACTGACCTTCCCAGCTGCTCACTCGCTCACTCTCTGCTCCCGAAAAAGCTGCTGCAATGAAAGGAAAGTTATTTTAAACCGCCCAAATATATAGTGTTTTACTTACCCAGCAGCCCCCTGGCCTCCGCCGAAAAACAAAAGGAAATTAAATTTACTTTCAAACTGACCTTCCCAGCTGCTCACTCGCTCACTCTCTGCTCCCGAAAAAGCTGCTGCAATGAAAGGAAAGTTATTTTAAACCGCCCAAATATATAGTGTTTTACTTACCCAGCAGCCCCCTGGCCTCCGCCGAAAAACAAAAGGAAATTAAATTTACTTTCAAACTGACCTTCCCAGCTGCTCACTCGCTCACTCTCTGCTCCCGAAAAAGCTGCTGCAATGAAAGGAAAGTTATTTTAAACCGCCCAAATATATAGTGTTTTACTTACCCAGCAGCCCCCTGGCCTCCGCCGAAAAACAAAAGGAAATTAAATTTACTTTCAAACTGACCTTCCCAGCTGCTCACTCGCTCACTCTCTGCTCCCGAAAAAGCTGCTGCAATGAAAGGAAAGTTATTTTAAACCGCCCAAATATATAGTGTTTTACTTACCCAGCAGCCCCCTGGCCTCCGCCGAAAAACAAAAGGAAATTAAATTTACTTTCAAACTGACCTTCCCAGCTGCTCACTCGCTCACTCTCTGCTCCCGAAAAAGCTGCTGCAATGAAAGGAAAGTTATTTTAAACCGCCCAAATATATAGTGTTTTACTTACCCAGCAGCCCCCTGGCCTCCGCCGAAAAACAAAAGGAAATTAAATTTACTTTCAAACTGACCTTCCCAGCTGCTCACTCGCTCACTCTCTGCTCCCGAAAAAGCTGCTGCAATGAAAGGAAAGTTATTTTAAACCGCCCAAATATATAGTGTTTTACTTACCCAGCAGCCCCCTGGCCTCCGCCGAAAAACAAAAGGAAATTAAATTTACTTTCAAACTGACCTTCCCAGCTGCTCACTCGCTCACTCTCTGCTCCCGAAAAAGCTGCTGCAATGAAAGGAAAGTTATTTTAAACCGCCCAAATATATAGTGTTTTACTTACCCAGCAGCCCCCTGGCCTCCGCCGAAAAACAAAAGGAAATTAAATTTACTTTCAAACTGACCTTCCCAGCTGCTCACTCGCTCACTCTCTGCTCCCGAAAAAGCTGCTGCAATGAAAGGAAAGTTATTTTAAACCGCCCAAATATATAGTGTTTTACTTACCCAGCAGCCCCCTGGCCTCCGCCGAAAAACAAAAGGAAATTAAATTTACTTTCAAACTGACCTTCCCAGCTGCTCACTCGCTCACTCTCTGCTCCCGAAAAAGCTGCTGCAATGAAAGGAAAGTTATTTTAAACCGCCCAAATATATAGTGTTTTACTTACCCAGCAGCCCCCTGGCCTCCGCCGAAAAACAAAAGGAAATTAAATTTACTTTCAAACTGACCTTCCCAGCTGCTCACTCGCTCACTCTCTGCTCCCGAAAAAGCTGCTGCAATGAAAGGAAAGTTATTTTAAACCGCCCAAATATATAGTGTTTTACTTACCCAGCAGCCCCCTGGCCTCCGCCGAAAAACAAAAGGAAATTAAATTTACTTTCAAACTGACCTTCCCAGCTGCTCACTCGCTCACTCTCTGCTCCCGAAAAAGCTGCTGCAATGAAAGGAAAGTTATTTTAAACCGCCCAAATATATAGTGTTTTACTTACCCAGCAGCCCCCTGGCCTCCGCCGAAAAACAAAAGGAAATTAAATTTACTTTCAAACTGACCTTCCCAGCTGCTCACTCGCTCACTCTCTGCTCCCGAAAAAGCTGCTGCAATGAAAGGAAAGTTATTTTAAACCGCCCAAATATATAGTGTTTTACTTACCCAGCAGCCCCCTGGCCTCCGCCGAAAAACAAAAGGAAATTAAATTTACTTTCAAACTGACCTTCCCAGCTGCTCACTCGCTCACTCTCTGCTCCCGAAAAAGCTGCTGCAATGAAAGGAAAGTTATTTTAAACCGCCCAAATATATAGTGTTTTACTTACCCAGCAGCCCCCTGGCCTCCGCCGAAAAACAAAAGGAAATTAAATTTACTTTCAAACTGACCTTCCCAGCTGCTCACTCGCTCACTCTCTGCTCCCGAAAAAGCTGCTGCAATGAAAGGAAAGTTATTTTAAACCGCCCAAATATATAGTGTTTTACTTACCCAGCAGCCCCCTGGCCTCCGCCGAAAAACAAAAGGAAATTAAATTTACTTTCAAACTGACCTTCCCAGCTGCTCACTCGCTCACTCTCTGCTCCCGAAAAAGCTGCTGCAATGAAAGGAAAGTTATTTTAAACCGCCCAAATATATAGTGTTTTACTTACCCAGCAGCCCCCTGGCCTCCGCCGAAAAACAAAAGGAAATTAAATTTACTTTCAAACTGACCTTCCCAGCTGCTCACTCGCTCACTCTCTGCTCCCGAAAAAGCTGCTGCAATGAAAGGAAAGTTATTTTAAACCGCCCAAATATATAGTGTTTTACTTACCCAGCAGCCCCCTGGCCTCCGCCGAAAAACAAAAGGAAATTAAATTTACTTTCAAACTGACCTTCCCAGCTGCTCACTCGCTCACTCTCTGCTCCCGAAAAAGCTGCTGCAATGAAAGGAAAGTTATTTTAAACCGCCCAAATATATAGTGTTTTACTTACCCAGCAGCCCCCTGGCCTCCGCCGAAAAACAAAAGGAAATTAAATTTACTTTCAAACTGACCTTCCCAGCTGCTCACTCGCTCACTCTCTGCTCCCGAAAAAGCTGCTGCAATGAAAGGAAAGTTATTTTAAACCGCCCAAATATATAGTGTTTTACTTACCCAGCAGCCCCCTGGCCTCCGCCGAAAAACAAAAGGAAATTAAATTTACTTTCAAACTGACCTTCCCAGCTGCTCACTCGCTCACTCTCTGCTCCCGAAAAAGCTGCTGCAATGAAAGGAAAGTTATTTTAAACCGCCCAAATATATAGTGTTTTACTTACCCAGCAGCCCCCTGGCCTCCGCCGAAAAACAAAAGGAAATTAAATTTACTTTCAAACTGACCTTCCCAGCTGCTCACTCGCTCACTCTCTGCTCCCGAAAAAGCTGCTGCAATGGAAGTATAACATTGCTCTGTGCGTGTGTATTGTGGAAGTATCACATTGCTCTGTGTGTGTGTGTGTGTATTGTGGAAGTACAACATTGCTGTGTGTGTGTGTATTGTGGAAGTACAACATTGCTGTGTGTGTGTGTGTATTGTGGAAGTATAACATTGCTCTGTGTGCGTGTGTAGTGTGGAAGTATAACATTGCTCTGTGTGCGTGTATTGTGGAAGTACAACATTGCTCTGTGTGTGTGTATTGTGGAAGTACAACATTGCTGTGTGTATTGTGGAAGTATAACATTGCTGTGTGTGTGTGTGTATATGGTGGAAGTATAACATTGCCCTGTGCGTGTGTATTGTGGAAGTATAACATTGCTCTGTGTGTGTGTGTATTGTGGAAGTATAACATTGCTCTGTGTGTGTGTGTATTGTGGAAGTACAACATTGCTGTGTGTGTGTGTGTGTGTATTGTGGAAGTATAACATTGCTCTGTGTGCTTGTATGTATTGTGGAAGTATAACATTGCTCTGTGTGCTTGTATGTATTTTGGAAGTATAACATTGCTCTGTGTGCTTGTATGTATTGTGGAAGTATAACATTGCTCTGTGTGTGTGTGTGTTTTGTGGAAGTATAACATTGCTCTGTGTGCTTGTATGTATTGTGGAAGTATAACATTGCTCTGTGTGCTTGTATGTATTGTGGAAGTGTAACATTGCTCTGTGTGCTTGTATGTATTGTGGAAGTATAACATTGCTCTGTGTGTGTATGTTTTGTGGAAGTATAACATTGCTCTGTGTGTGTGTGTGTATTGTGGAAGTATAACATTGCTCTGTGTGTGTGTTTTGTGGAAGTATAACATTGCTCTGTGTGCTTGTATGTATTTTGGAAGTGTAACATTGCTCTGTGTGCTTGTATGTATTGTGGAAGTATAACATTGCTCTGTGTGTGTGTGTTTTGTGGAAGTATAACATTGCTCTGTGTGTGTGTGTGTATTGTGGAAGTATAACATTGCTCTGTGTGTGTGTGTGTGTATTGTGGAAGTACAACATTGCTGTGTGTGTGTGTATTGTGGAAGTACAACATTGCTGTGTGTGTGTATTGTGGAAGTATAACATTGCTCTGTGTGCGTGTGTAGTGTGGAAGTATAACATTGCTCTGTGTGCGTGTATTGTGGAAGTACAACATTGCTGTGTGTGTGTGTATTGTGGAAGTACAACATTGCTGTGTGTATTGTGGAAGTATAACATTGCTGTGTGTGTGTGTGTATATGGTGGAAGTATAACATTGCCCTGTGCGTGTGTATTGTGGAAGTATAACATTGCTCTGTGTGTGTGTGTATTGTGGAAGTATAACATTGCTCTGTGTGTGTGTGTGTGTATTGTGGAAGTATAACATTGCTCTGTGTGCTTGTATGTATTGTGGAAGTATAACATTGCCCTGTGTGCTTGTATGTATTGTGGAAGTATAACATTGCTCTGTGTGCTTGTATGTATTTTGGAAGTATAACATTGCTCTGTGTGCTTGTATGTATTGTGGAAGTATAACATTGCTCTGTGTGTGTGTGTGTTTTGTGGAAGTATAACATTGCTCTGTGTGCTTGTATGTATTGTGGAAGTATAACATTGCTCTGTGTGCTTGTATGTATTGTGGAAGTGTAACATTGCTCTGTGTGCTTGTATGTATTGTGGAAGTATAACATTGCTCTGTGTGTGTATGTTTTGTGGAAGTATAACATTGCTCTGTGAGTGTGTGTGTATTGTGGAAGTATAACATTGCTCTGTGTGTGTGTTTTGTGGAAGTATAACATTGCTCTGTGTGCTTGTATGTATTTTGGAAGTGTAACATTGCTCTGTGTGCTTGTATGTATTGTGGAAGTATAACATTGCTCTGTGTGTGTGTGTTTTGTGGAAGTATAACATTGCTCTGTGTGTGTGTGTGTATTGTGGAAGTATAACATTGCTCTGTGTGTGTGTTTTGTGGAAGTATAACATTGCTCTGTGTGCTTGTATGTATTTTGGAAGTGTAACATTGCTCTGTGTGCTTGTATGTATTGTGGAAGTATAACATTGCTCTGTGTGCTTGTATGTATTTTGGAAGTATAACATTGCTCTGTGTGCTTGTATGTATTGTGGAAGTATAACATTGCTCTGTGTGTGTGTGTGTTTTGTGGAAGTATAACATTGCTCTGTGTGCTTGTATGTATTTTGGAAGTGTAACATTGCTCTGTGTGCTTGTATGTATTGTGGAAGTATAACATTGCTCTGTGTGTGTGTGTTTTGTGGAAGTATAACATTGCTCTGTGTGCTTGTATGTATTTTGGAAGTGTAACATTGCTCTGTGTGCTTGTATGTATTTTGGAAGTGTAACATTGCTCTGTGTGCTTGTATGTATTGTGGAAGTATAACATTGCTCTGTGTGTGTGTGTTTTGTGGAAGTATAACATTGCTCTGTGTGTGTGTTTTGTGGAAGTATAACATTGCTCTGTGTGCTTGTATGTATTGTGGAAGTATAACATTGCTGTGTGTGTGTGTGTTTTGTGGAAGTATAACATTGCTCTGTGTGCTTGTATGTATTTTGGAAGTGTAACATTGCTCTGTGTGCTTGTATGTATTTTGGAAGTGTAACATTGCTCTGTGTGCTTGTATGTATTGTGGAAGTATAACATTGCTCTGTGTGTGTGTGTTTTGTGGAAGTATAACATTGCTCTGTGTGCTTGTATGTATTTTGGAAGTGTAACATTGCTCTGTGTGCTTGTATGTATTTTGGAAGTGTAACATTGCTCTGTGTGCTTGTATGTATTGTGGAAGTATAACATTGCTCTGTGTGTGTGTGTTTTGTGGAAGTATAACATTGCTCTGTGTGTGTGTTTTGTGGAAGTATAACATTGCTCTGTGTGCTTGTATGTATTTTGGAAGTGTAACATTGCTCTGTGTGCTTGTATGTATTGTGGAAGTATAACATTGCTCTGTGTGTGTGTGTTTTGTGGAAGTATAACATTGCTCTGTGTGCTTGTATGTATTGTGGAAGTATAACATTGCCCTGTGCGTGTGTATTGTGGAAGTATAACATTGCTCTGTGTGTGTGTGTGTATTGTGGAAGTATGACATTGCTCTGTGCTTGTATGTATTGTGGAAGTATAACATTGCTCTGTGTGCGTGTGTATTGTGGAAGTATAACATTGCTCTGTGTGTATTGTGGAAGTATAACATTGCTCTGTGTGTATGGTGGAAGTATAACATTGCTCAGTGTGCGTGTGTATTGTGGAAGTATAACATTGCTGTGTGTATGGTGGAAGTATAACATTGCCCTGTGCGTGTGTGTGTGTATTGTGGAAGTATAACATTGCTCTGTGTGTATGGTGGAAGTATAACATTGCCCTGTGCGTGTGTGTGTGTATTGTGGAAGTATAACATTGCTGTGTGTATGGTGGAAGTATAACATTGCCCTGTGCGTGTGTGTGTGTATTGTGGAAGTATAACATTGCTCTGTGTGCGTGTGTGTATTGTGGAAGTATAACATTGCTGTGTGTATGGTGGAAGTATAACATTGCCCTGTGCGTGTGTGTGTGTATTGTGGAAGTATAACATTGCTCTGTGTGCGTGTATGTATTGTGGAAGTATAACATTGCTCTGTGTGTGCGTGTGTGTATTGTGGAAGTATAACATTGCTCTGTGTGCGTGTATGTATTGTGGAAGTATAACATTGCTCTGTGTGCGTGTATGTATTGTGGAAGTATAACATTGCTCTGTGTGTGCGTGTGTGTATTGTGGAAGTATAACATTGCTCTGTGTGTGCGTGTGTGTATTGTGGAAGTATAACATTGCTCTGTGTGCGTGTATGTATTGTGGAAGTATAACATTGCTCTGTGTGTGCGTGTGTGTATTGTGGAAGTATAACATTGCTCTGTGTGCGTGTATGTATTGTGGAAGTATAACATTGCTCTGTGTGCGTGTATGTATTGTGGAAGTATAACATTGCTCTGTGTGTGCGTGTGTGTATTGTGGAAGTATAACATTGCTCTGTGTGCGTGTGTGTATTGTGGAAGTATAACATTGCTCTGTGTGCGTGTGTGTATTGTGGAAGTATAACATTGCTCTGTGTGTGCGTGTGTGTATTGTGGAAGTATAACATTGCTCTGTGTGCGTGTGTGTATTGTGGAAGTATAACATTGCTCTGTGTGCGTGTGTGTATTGTGGAAGTATAACATTGCTCTGTGTGTGCGTGTGTGTATTGTGGAAGTATAACATTGCTCTGTGTGCGTGTGTGTATTGTGGAAGTATAACATTGCTCTGTGTGTGCGTGTGTGTATTGTGGAAGTATAACATTGCTCTGTGTGTGCGTGTGTGTATTGTGGAAGTATAACATTGCTGTGTGTATGGTGGAAGTATAACATTGCCCTGTGCGTGTGTGTGTGTATTGTGGAAGTATAACATTGCTCTGTGTGCGTGTATGTATTGTGGAAGTATAACATTGCTGTGTGTATGGTGGAAGTATAACATTGCCCTGTGCGTGTGTGTGTGTATTGTGGAAGTATAACATTGCTCTGTGTGCGTGTGTGTATTGTGGAAGTATAACATTGCTGTGTGTATGGTGGAAGTATAACATTGCCCTGTGCGTGTGTGTGTGTATTGTGGAAGTATAACATTGCTCTGTGTGTGTGTATGTATTGTGGAAGTATAACATTGCTCTGTGTGCGTGTGTGTATTGTGGAAGTATAACATTGCTCTGTGTGCGTGTGTGTATTGTGGAAGTATAACATTGCTCTGTGTGTGCGTGTGTGTATTGTGGAAGTATAACATTGCTCTGTGTGCGTGTATGTATTGTGGAAGTATAACATTGCTCTGTGTGTGCGTGTGTGTATTGTGGAAGTATAACATTGCTCTGTGTGCGTGTGTATTGTGGAAGTATAACATTGCTCTGTGCGTGTGTGTATTGTGGAAGTATAACATTGCTGTGTGTATGGTGGAAGTATAACATTGCCCTGTGTGTGTGTGTGTGTATTGTTGAAGTATAACATTGCTCTGTGTGTGTGTGTGTGTATTGTTGAAGTATAACATTGCTCTGTGTGTGTGTGTATGTATTGTGGAAGTATAACATTGCTCTGTGTGTGTGTGTGTGTATTGTGGAAGTATAACATTGCTCTGTGTGCGTGTATGTATTGTGGAAGTATAACATTGCCCTGTGCGTGTGTATTGTGGAAGTATAACATTGCTCTGTGTGTGTGTGTGTGTATTGTGGAAGTATAACATTGCTCTGTGTGTGTGTGTGTGTATTGTGGAAGTATAACATTGCTCTGTGTGTGTGTGTGTGTATTGTGGAAGTATAACATTGCTCTGTGCGTGTGTATTGTGGAAGTATAACATTGCCCTGTGCGTGTGTATTGTGGAAGTATAACATTGCTCTGTGTGTGCGTGTGTGTATTGTGGAAGTATAACATTGCCCTGTGCGTGTGTATTGTGGAAGTATAACATTGCTCTGTGTGCGTGTATGTATTGTGGAAGCATAACATTGCTCTGTGTGTGCGTGTGTGTATTGTGGAAGTATAACATTGCCCTGTGTGTGCGTGTGTGTATTGTGGAAGTATAACATTGCCCTGTGCGTGTGTATTGTGGAAGTATAACATTGCTCTGTGTGTGTGTGTGTGTATTGTGGAAGTATAACATTGCTCTGTGTGTGTGTGTGTGTGTGTATTGTGGAAGTATAACATTGCTCTGTGTGTGTGTGTGTGTATTGTGGAAGTATAACATTGCTCTGTGTGTGCGTGTGTGTATTGTGGAAGTATAACATTGCCCTGTGCGTGTGTATTGTGGAAGTATAACATTGCTGCGTGTGTGTATTGTGGAAGTATAACATTGCTCTGTGTGTGCGTGTGTGTATTGTGGAAGTATAACATTGCCCTGTGCGTGTGTATTGTGGAAGTATAACATTGCTCTGTGTGCGTGTATGTATTGTGGAAGTATAACATTGCTCTGTGTGTGCGTGTGTGTATTGTGGAAGTATAACATTGCTCTGTGTGCGTATGTATTGTGGAAGTATAACATTGCTCTGTGTGTGCGTGTGTGTATTGTGGAAGTATAACATTGCTCTGTGTGCGTGTGTGTATTGTGGAAGTATAACATTGCTCTGTGTGTGTGTGTATTGTGGAAGTATAACATTGCTCTGTGTGTGTGTGTATTGTGGAAGTATAACATTGCTCTGTGTGTGTGTGTGTGTATTGTGGAAGTATAACATTGCTCTGTGTGTGTGTGTGTGTATTGTGGAAGTATAACATTGCTCTGTGTGTGTGTGTATTGTGGAAGTATAACATTGCTCTGTGTGTGTGTGTATTGTGGAAGTATAACATTGCTCTGTGTGTGTGTGTATTGTGGAAGTATAACATTGCTCTGTGTGTGTGTGTATTGTGGAAGTATAACATTGCTGTGTGTATGGTGGAAGTATAACATTGCCCTGTGCGTGTGTGTGTGTATTGTGGAAGTATAACATTGCTCTGTGTGCGTGTATGTATTGTGGAAGTATAACATTGCTCTGTGTGTGCGTGTGTGTATTGTGGAAGTATAACATTGCTCTGTGTGCGTGTATGTATTGTGGAAGTATAACATTGCTCTGTGTGCGTGTATGTATTGTGGAAGTATAACATTGCTCTGTGTGTGCGTGTGTGTATTGTGGAAGTATAACATTGCTCTGTGTGCGTGTGTGTATTGTGGAAGTATAACATTGCTCTGTGTGTGCGTGTGTGTATTGTGGAAGTATAACATTGCTCTGTGTGCGTGTATGTATTGTGGAAGTATAACATTGCTCTGTGTGTGCGTGTGTGTATTGTGGAAGTATAACATTGCTCTGTGTGCGTGTGTATTGTGGAAGTATAACATTGCTCTGTGCGTGTGTGTATTGTGGAAGTATAACATTGCTGTGTGTATGGTGGAAGTATAACATTGCCCTGTGTGTGTGTGTGTGTATTGTTGAAGTATAACATTGCTCTGTGTGTGTGTGTGTGTATTGTTGAAGTATAACATTGCTCTGTGTGTGTGTGTATGTATTGTGGAAGTATAACATTGCTCTGTGTGTGCGTGTGTGTATTGTGGAAGTATAACATTGCTCTGTGTGCGTGTATGTATTGTGGAAGTATAACATTGCCCTGTGCGTGTGTATTGTGGAAGTATAACATTGCTCTGTGTGTGTGTGTGTGTATTGTGGAAGTATAACATTGCTCTGTGTGTGTGTGTGTGTATTGTGGAAGTATAACATTGCTCTGTGTGTGTGTGTGTGTATTGTGGAAGTATAACATTGCTCTGTGCGTGTGTATTGTGGAAGTATAACATTGCCCTGTGCGTGTGTATTGTGGAAGTATAACATTGCTCTGTGTGTGCGTGTGTGTATTGTGGAAGTATAACATTGCCCTGTGCGTGTGTATTGTGGAAGTATAACATTGCTCTGTGTGCGTGTATGTATTGTGGAAGCATAACATTGCTCTGTGTGTGCGTGTGTGTATTGTGGAAGTATAACATTGCCCTGTGTGTGCGTGTGTGTATTGTGGAAGTATAACATTGCCCTGTGCGTGTGTATTGTGGAAGTATAACATTGCTCTGTGTGTGTGTGTGTGTATTGTGGAAGTATAACATTGCTCTGTGTGTGTGTGTGTGTATTGTGGAAGTATAACATTGCTCTGTGTGTGTGTGTGTGTATTGTGGAAGTATAACATTGCTCTGTGTGTGTGTGTGTGTATTGTGGAAGTATAACATTGCTCTGTGTGTGCGTGTGTGTATTGTGGAAGTATAACATTGCCCTGTGCGTGTGTATTGTGGAAGTATAACATTGCTCTGTGTGTGCGTGTGTGTATTGTGGAAGTATAACATTGCTCTGTGTGTGCGTGTGTGTATTGTGGAAGTATAACATTGCCCTGTGCGTGTGTATTGTGGAAGTATAACATTGCTCTGTGTGCGTGTATGTATTGTGGAAGTATAACATTGCTCTGTGTGTGCGTGTGTGTATTGTGGAAGTATAACATTGCTCTGTGTGCGTGTGTATTGTGGAAGTATAACATTGCTCTGTGTGTGCGTGTGTGTATTGTGGAAGTATAACATTGCTCTGTGTGCGTGTGTGTATTGTGGAAGTATAACATTGCTCTGTGTGTGTGTGTATTGTGGAAGTATAACATTGCTCTGTGTGTGTGTGTATTGTGGAAGTATAACATTGCTCTGTGTGTGTGTGTGTGTATTGTGGAAGTATAACATTGCTCTGTGTGTGTGTGTGTGTATTGTGGAAGTATAACATTGCTCTGTGTGTGTGTGTATTGTGGAAGTATAACATTGCTCTGTGTGTGTGTGTATTGTGGAAGTATAACATTGCTCTGTGTGTGTGTGTATTGTGGAAGTATAACATTGCTCTGTGTGTGCGTGTATTGTGGAAGTATAACATTGCTCTGTGTGTGCGTGTGTGTATTGTGGAAGTATAACATTGCTCTGTGTGCGTGTATGTATTGTGGAAGTATAACATTGCTCTGTGTGCGTGTATGTATTGTGGAAGTATAACATTGCTCTGTGTGCGTGTATGTATTGTGGAAGTATAACATTGCTCTGTGTGTGCGTGTGTGTATTGTGGAAGTATAACATTGCTCTGTGTGTGCGTGTGTGTATTGTGGAAGTACAACATTGCCCTGTGCGTGTGTATTGTGGAAGTATAACATTGCTCTGTGTGTGTGTGTGTGTATTGTGGAAGTATAACATTGCTCTGTGTGCGTGTATGTATTGTGGAAGTATAACATTGCCCTGTGCGTGTGTATTGTGGAAGTATAACATTGCTCTGTGTGTGCGTGTGTGTATTGTGGAAGTACAACATTGCCCTGTGCGTGTGTATTGTGGAAGTATAACATTGCTCTGTGTGTGTGTGTGTGTATTGTGGAAGTATAACATTGCTCTGTGTGTGCGTGTGTGTATTGTGGAAGTATAACATTGCCCTGTGCGTGTGTATTGTTGAAGTATAACATTGCTCTGTGTGTGTGTGTGTGTATTGTGGAAGTATAACATTGCTCTGTGTGTGCGTGTGTGTATTGTGGAAGTATAACATTGCCCTGTGCGTGTGTATTGTTGAAGTATAACATTGCTCTGTGCGTGTGTATTGTGGAAGTATAATATTGCTCTGTGTGTGTGTGTGTGTGTATTGTGGAAGTATAACATTGCTCTGTGTGCGTGTATGTATTGTGGAAGTATAACATTGCCCTGTGCGTGTGTATTGTGGAAGTATAACATTGCTCTGTGTGTGTGTGTGTGTGTATTAGTTTAGTTTAGAGATACAGCACTGAAACAGGCCCTTCGGCCCACCGTGTCTGTGCCGACCATCAACCACCCATTTATACTAATCCTACACTAATTCCATATTCCTGCCACATCCCCACCTGTCCCTATATTTCCCTACCACCTACCTATACTAGGGGCAATTTATAATGGCCAATTTACCTATCAACCTGCAAGTCTTTGGCATGTGGGAGGAAACCGGAGCACCCGGAGGAAACCCACGCAGACACAGGGAGAACTTGCAAACTCCATGTGGAAGTATAACATTGCTCTGTGTGCGTGTATGTATTGTGGAAGTATAACATTGCTTGGTGCTTTCCCTAAAATCTGATTCTACACTCCTGGGAAATTTTGTTTGCTGGCTATCTCTCTGGCAGCCCTGTGTACTTTATTTGAAAATTGGTGAACACATTTCCTGATCTTTGAGCCCTGTTGGCTGAAATTTTATGTAAAGGAAACAGATACAATACGCGCTTTGAAAACTGGCTACAGATTTAGTCATTTGATAATGAAGTTTGAACTCTTGACATTTATTTGTTTCTTTTTGGTACTCAACAGTGTTAACCTATTCCTTACTGCAGGAGGGTTTCAGTATCCAAGGAGACCAGTGAACAGGTTTTGATTTATTTCACTTCTGTCAGTGCTCTCTGTTTGGATTCTGTTTTTGTTTTGCAATGCTCATAGCTATTTTCAGGGAGCCGGCCTGGCTTGTTGCTAGAAATATATTTTACTTTTCAACCTCTTTTGATTTTCTTCCTGTGAACTGACTTAAGATATGGAAACATAAAGGACTGCCCTGTTGTGTCATGGTTATGCAACTGGACATGTACCTCAGAGGTCTGGATGAAAGTTCAGATCTACCATGGCAGTTTGAAATTTTGAATTCAATTTAAGAAAGCATCTGGAAATAAACAGTTGGGATCAAAGTGAAGATGACGGATTGTCGTAAAAACCCATCTGGTTTACTCATTGTCCTTTAGGGGAGGAAATCTGCTGTCCTTACCTGGTCTGGGCCTGTATGTGACTCCAGACTCAGGCCAATTGGTTGATTCTTACCAGCTGTCTGAAGTGGTCCAGCAAGATGCTCAATTGTAACCAACCACCTCCTTCTCAAGGCTGCTAGGGATTGGACAATAATTATTGGCCTTGCCAGCAACCCCCACATTCAAAAAGTGAATTAAAAACAAAGAAATGTTTCCCTGAGAGAGAGAGCCTGGGCTGGGAGTGTTAAGAGATGGAAGAAGTCATCACAACTGAGCTGGATCTTGTATCCTTCCTGCTGGAAACTTGATGAATAGTCACCAAGAGTCCTAGATTTAATTTCCTCCCTTTCCTAATCTTGTGGTTCTGAAGCCAGAAATACTGTGCAGATCAGCTAACTCGGTATAATTATGCATTGAATGTTAGCTGTACACAGCAGCTTGCTATTGACAGAGCGTTATCACAGGAATTGCAGGAAATGGCTGAGGTGGGTGCTCTAAGAAATGGCTTTTGAGAATTTTAAAAGTGGGGAGAAGTGTAGCAAAGCAAACGGGTTGAGGAAGAAAGTTCCAATGTGGGGGGTATCCCTGTGTTCAGGGTTGGGGAACACATAGTACTGCAGAGTTGTGCTCATGTTGGAATGCATGGATGGACAGATGGGTTAGAGCAGGGCATTGAAAACCAGAATGAAGACTTAAAAGTCAGCAAGTTAGGGGACAGCATTGAGCCAGAGGAGGTCACTGATGGGTGTGTAGGGTGTGGGTGGCAGAGTTTAATTTCAGAACCTATTTGCAGTGGCTCATCCTTGGGTAACTGAAGTCCAGAGTGAGGCTTGTTTTGATGGGTCCACACCACTGATTGCCTGTCATATATCAACTTTCTTTATTAATTCCTCTCTAATTTCCACTCTTTACCCCTTCCTCCCCACCCCATCCCATTTTACAACAGTTCTGTGCCGGAATTTGAATCGTATCCCAACCAGAACAAGAAATTGTATATAGCGCCTGTAACGTAGTTAAATGTCCCAAATTGTTTCACAGGAGAGTTACTAGATAAAATGTATCATGGATACATTTGTATTACTGCTTCCATTGCTGGTAGATTATATTTTGCTTCCATTATCACCTTTTTAGTTTAATGCATTTTGTGCTCATTCAGTTGAGGGCTGTTATTGGTCGGGAGTGGAACCACTTCAGCGTTTGCATTCCCAGAGTTGGCATTGGGCATTGACCAGGCCAGGTGCGCACAGGTGAAATGTAAAACTTCCCTCTACTTTGTCCTGACAATACTTCATTTCAGCATCGAAAACACTCCCACCTGTGCTGGTGTGAAATTTCCCCTCTCACACGGGGGTGCATTAGCATCTTGGTTAATTTACTGGACTAATAATCTAGAGACCTGGACTAACAATCTGGAGACTTGCATTCAAATTCATAAAGGCAGCTGGGGTATTTAAATTCAATTAATTAAAAAAGAAATAATTGGAATAAAAAAACTCAGTAATGGTGACCATGTACGTACTGGATTACTGTAAAAGCCCATCTCGTTCCCTAATGTCCTTCAGGGAAAGGAATCTGCCCTTGCACAGTCTGGCCTGTATGTGACTCCAGACCTGCAGCAATGTGGTTGACTCTTAACTGCCCTCTGAAATGACAAGCAAACCACTCAGTTATAAAAGACTGCTATGTAAAATCACTAAGAGTATCTTTGCCACAAGGACTGCAGCAGTTCAAGAAGGTGGCTTGCCACCATTTTCAAAACAATTTTTTAAAAATTCGTTTGTGGGATGTGGGTGTTGCTGTCTAGGCCAGCATGTATTGCCTATCCCTAATTGCCCTTCAGAAGATGGTGGTGAGCTGCCTTCTTGAATCGCTACAGTGCTTGAGGATGGGCTGTAAATGCTGGCCTTGCCAGCGATGCCGTCATCCTACGAATAAAAAAAAAATTCCTGTGATGCCTCCATCAGTGCCAAATTGGGAACACTTGTGCTGTGCACCTATGTAGTGGATTGAGACTCGCAAACTAATTTCACTTAGCTTTGAAGTCAATTACAGCCAAAAAGTTGAGACTCTTGAATCCATCAGCCAGGCCTGGATTTTAATCCCAAGTTATGGAAGGAAACGGGGGATAGAGACAATTCTCTGTAGCTGCGAACAGGGTTAAGGAAAATCCCAAAGCCTTTTCTTTAGCAAACAGGGTTAAGGAAAATCCCAAAGCCTTTTATTCTTATATAAGGAACAAGAGGGTAACTAGAGAAAGGATTGGCCCACTCAAGGACAAAGGAGGAAAGTTATGCGTGGAGTCAGAGAAAATGGGTGAGATTCTAAACTAGTACTTTGCATCGGTATTCACCGAGGAGAGGGACATGACGGATGTTGAGGTTAGGGACAGATGTTTGATTACTCTAGGTCAAGTCGGCATAAGGAGGGAGGAAGTGTTGGGTATTCTAAAAGGCATTAAGGTGGACAAGTCCCCAGGTCCGGATGGGATCTATCCCAGGTTACTGAGGGAAGCGAGAGAGGAAATAGCTGGGGCCTTAACAGATATCTTTGAAGCATCCTTAAACACGGGTAAGGTCCCGGAGGACTGGAGAATTGCTAATGTTGTCCCCTTGTTTAAGAAGGGCAGCAGGGAAAATCCAGGTAATTAAAGACCGGTGAGCCTGACGTCAGTGGTAGGGAAGCTGCTGGAGAAGATACTGAGGGATAGGATCTATTCCCATTTGGAAGAAAATGGGCTTATCAGTGATAGGCAACATGGTTTTGTGCAGGGAAGGTCATGTCTTACCAACTTAATAGAATTCTTTGAGGAAGTGACAAAGTTGATTGATGAGGGAAGGGCTGTAGATGTCATATACATGGACTTCAGTAAGGCATTTGATAAGGTTCCCCATGGTAGGCTGATGGAGAAAGTGAAGGCGCATGGGGTCCAGGGTGTACTAGCTAGATGGATAAAGAACTGGCTGGGCAACAGGAGACAGAGAGTAGCAGTGGAAGGGAGTTTCTCAAAATGGAGACGTGTGACCAGTGGTGTTCCATAGGGATCCGTGCTGGGACCACTGTTGTTTGTGATGTACATAAATGATTTGGAGGAAAGTTTGGGTGGTCTGATTAGCAAGTTTGCAGACGACACTAGGATTGGTGGAGTAGCAGATACTGAAGGGGACTGTCAGAGAATACAGCAGAATATAGATAGACTGGAGAGTTGGGCAGAGAAATGGCAGATGGAGCTCAATCAGGGCAAATGCGAGGTGATGCATTTTGGAAGATCCAATTCAAGAGTGAACTATACAGTAAATGGAAAAGTCCTGGGGAAAATTGATGTACAGAGAGATTTGGGTGTTCAGGTCCATTGTTCCCTGAAGGTGGAAACGCAGGTCAATAGAGTGGTCAAGAAGGCATACGGCATGCTTTCCTTCATCGGACGGGGTATTGAGTACAAGGGTTGGCAGGTCATGTTACAGTTGTATAGGACTTTGGTTCGGCCACATTTGGAATACTGCGTGCAGTTCTGGTCGCCACATTACCAAAAGGATGTGGATGCTTTGGAGAGGGTGCGGAGGAGGTTCACCAGGATGTTGCCTGGTATGGAGGGCGCTAGCTATGAAGAGAGGTTGAGCAGATTAGGATTATTTTCATTAGAAAGACGGAGGTTGAGGGGGGACCTGATTGAGGTGTACAAAATCATGAGAGGTATAGACAGGGTGGATAGCAAGAAGCTTTTTCCCAGAGTGGGGGATTCAATTACTAGGGGTCACGAGTTCAAAGTGAGAGGGGAAAAGTTTAGGGGGGATATGCGTGGAAAGTTCTTTACGCAGAGGGTGGTGGGTGCCTGGAACGCGTTGCCAGCGGAGGTGGTAGACGCGGGCACGATAGCATCTTTTAAGTTGTATCTAGACAGATACATGAATGGGCAGGAAGCAAAGAGATACAGACGCTTAGAAAATAGGCGACATGTTTAGATAGAGGATCTGGATCGGCGCAGGCTTGGAGGGCCGAAGGGCCTGTTCCTGGGCTGTAATTTTCTTTGTTCTTTGTTCTTTGAACGAGAGTCCAGAAGGCTGTGTTGCCTGCCTGGTGCCAGGGTTTAGAACATCAGCTCGGGGCTGGAGAGGGACTTGTAGTGGCAGGGGGAGGATCCAGTTGTCGTGGTCCATGTAGGTACCAGTGACCTAGCTAGGACTAGGAAAGAGGTTCTGCTTGGGGATTATGAGCAGTTCGGGGCTAAATTAAAAAGCAGAACCTCAAAGGTGGTCATCTCTGGATTATTACCTGAGCCATGAGCAAATTGGCATCGGGTATATAAGATTAGAGAGATGAATGCATGGCTTAAGGATTGGTGTGGGAGAAATGTGTTTCAATTCATGAGGTACTTGCACCAGTACTGGGGAAAGTGGGAGCTGTACCACTGGGATGAAGATGATCACCTGAGCTGTGCTGGGACAAGTGTTCTGATGAGTTGCATAACTAAGGCAGCACTGTATAGTGGAGAGAAGGAATCATGTGAGGGGAGATGTGGTAAATTAAGGGGAAACAACATGCTAATAGAGCAGGGTAGCAAATTGGGTAAAGATAACCAGAGTGTGGCAGGAAGGAACAGAGCATGCAAACTTCAGAGTGCACCAGCAGATAAGGCCAAAGATTGCAAAAATGGTAAAAAAAAAAGAGTTTAAGGCTTTGTATCTGAATATGTACAGCATTCGTAACAAAATGGATGAATGTATGACCTGATGGCCATTGCGGAGACATGGTTGCAAGCTGACCAAGGCTGGGACCTGAATATGAAGGGTATTTGACATTTCAGAAAGAAAGGAAACTAGGAAAGGTGGTGGGATGGCTCTGTTAATCAAGGATAGCATCAGTACAGTAGTGAGAGATGACCATAGCTCAAAAGATGTAGAATCAGTTTGTGTAGAGATAAGAAATGGGAACAGTAAGAGGTCTCTTGTGGGAGGAGTTTATAGACCCCCTAACAGTAGTTATAAGACAGAGTATACAGGAAGAAATAAATGGAGTGTATAAGAAAGGTACCACAATAGTCATGGGTGACTTTAATCTACTTGTAGTCTGGGCAGATCAGATTGGCAATGGTAGACTGGACAATAAGTTCTTAGAACGTATTTGGGCCACTTTCTTAGAGCAGTATGTTCTAGTGCCAACCAGGGAGCAGGCTATTC
This sequence comes from Heterodontus francisci, assembly GCF_036365525.1. Classification (NCBI taxonomy): domain Eukaryota; kingdom Metazoa; phylum Chordata; class Chondrichthyes; order Heterodontiformes; family Heterodontidae; genus Heterodontus; species Heterodontus francisci. The sequence goes on from NC_090376.1 coordinate 6,281,802, forward strand.
TAGATCTGGTAATGTACAATGAGACAGGATTAATTAATAACTTTGTAATAAAGGTGCCTCTTTGCGACGGCAATTATAATCTGATAGAATTTCACCTTTGGTTTGAAGGTGAGAAGTGTGGGTCTAAGACAAGTGTTTTAAACCTAAATAAAAGTAATTATAAGAGTCTGAAGGCAGTGAACTGGGAAACTAGGTTAAAAGGCAAGACAGTAGAGATGCAGTGGCAGACTTTTAAGGAGATATTTAATAACTCTCAGCAAAGATTTATCTCGGTGAGAAAGAGACTTTTTGAGAAGGATGCTTCATCCATGACCAAGTAAGGAAGTTAAGACTAGTATCAAATTGAAAGAAACAGTGTACATATCTGCGAAGATTAGTGACAAGTCAGAAGATTGGACAGATTTTCAGAACCACTAAAGGATGACTTCAAAAATAGTAAAGGGACAAATTGAAGTACGAGAGAAAGCTAGCTAGAAATATAAAAACAGTGAGTTTGTACAATTATTTAAAAATGAAAAGAGTAGTGAAAGTGAGTGTTGGTGCTCCAGAGAGAGAGTCTGGGGAATTAATAACAGAAAACAAGGAAATGCGTTGAATAGGTATTTTGTTTCTGTCCTCACTGTTGAAGATTTAGAAAACTTTCCAAAGGTAATTTAAAATCGAGGCGAAAGGGAGGGAGGAACTTAAAACAATCACTATCACCAGGGAAAAGGTACTGAGAAAACTATTAGACCTAAAGGCAGACAAGTCCCCAGGACCTGATGGCTTGCATGCTAGGGTCTTAAAAGAAGTGGCTGCAGAGCTGGTAGAGGCATTGGTTATAATCTTCCAAAATGCCTTAGATTCTGGAAGAGTCACAACGAATTGGAAAATTGCAGATGTAACACTATATTCAAGGAAAAGATGGAGACGGAACGCAGGGAACTATAGGCCAGTTAACCTAACATCTGTCATAGGGAAATGTTAGAATCCATTATTAAGGAGGTTATAGCAGGATACTTAGAAAATCATAATGGGATCAGTCAGAGTCAACATGGTTTTGTAAAAGGGAAATTGTGTTTAATTTATTAGAGTTCTTTGAGAAAGTAACAAGCAAGGTGGATAAAGGGGAGCCTGTAGATGTGGTATACTTGGATTTCCAAAAGGCATTCGATATGGTGCCACATCAAAGGTTACTTCACAAAATAAGAACACATGGTATAGGGGCTAACATATTAACATGAATAAAGGACTGGTTAGCTAATAGGAAGCAGAGAGGAGGGGTAAATGGGTCCTTTTTCAGGCTGGCAAGCTGTAACTAGTGGAGTGCCACAGGTATCAGTGCTGGAGCCTCAACTACTTACAGTCTGGTTGAAGGGAGCAAATGTATCGTAGCTAAATTTGCCAATGACACCAAGATAGGTTGGAAAGTACGTTTTCAAGAGGAGGTAAAGTGTCTCTAAAGGGATATAGATAGGTTAAGTGAATGGGCAAAAGATGGAATATAATGTGGGAAAATGTGAACTTCTCCACTTTGGCAGGAAGAATAGAAAAGCAGTATACTATTTAAATGGAGAAAGATTGCAGAACTAGGTGGTACAGAGGGATCTGGATGTCCTGGTACTTGAATCACAAAAGGTTACTATGCAGGTACAGCACGTGATTAGGAAGGCAGATGGAATGTTGTCATTTTATTGCAAGGGGAATGGAATATAAAAGTAGGGAAGTTTTACTGCAAATGTCCAGGGCCTTGATGAGACCACATCTGGAATACTGTGTATAGTTTTGGTCGTCTTATTTGAAAAAGATATAACTGCATTAGAGGCAGTTCAGAGAAGGTTCACTGGGAGGAGGACTTATGAAGAAAGGTTGAACAGGTTGGGCCTTTACCCGTTGGAGTTTAGAAGAGTGAGAAGTGATATTATTGAACACAATCTTGGGAGTTGATATGGGAAGATGTTTTCTCTTGTGGGGGAGACTAGAACTAGGGGACACAGTTTAAAAGAAAGAGATTTCCATTTTAAGACAGAGATGAGAATTTTTTTCTCTGAGGGTCGTTAGTCTGTGAAATTCTGTTCCCCAGAAAGCAGTGGAGGCTGGGTCATTGAATTTATTCAAGGCTGAGTTAGTCTTTTGCTGGGCAAGGGAGTCGAGGGTTATGGGGGACAGACAGGAAAGTGAATTTGAGATCGCAATCAGGATCTTATCGAATGGCGGAGCAGTCTCAAAGGGCCGAATGACCAACTTCTGTTCCTATGTTTTACTCCACTGACCCACTCAGTTCACATCTTGCATGTAATTTAAACATCTTTTGTCAGCTGAAGTATGATTACGCACCATTACAGTAAGATTAAGATGTCATCTACTTTGCCTGCAGTGGTACCTTCATGTACAGTTCAAAACAATGGCTGATCATCTACCTCAACTCCACTTTCCTGTCCTATCCCCATATCCCTTAATTCCCTTCGTACCTAAAAATCTATCTCTGTCTGTCTGAATATACTTAATGACTGAGCATCCACAGTCCTCTGGAATAGAGAATTCCAAAGATTCACAACCCCCTGAGGGAAGAAATTTCTGCTCATCTCAGTCCTAAATGGATGGCATCTTATCCTGAGAACATAACCCCTGGTAACTCGCAGCCAGAGGAAAGTTTCTCAGCATCGACCCTGTAAACCTTCAATATTCCAGTATGAATATAATGAATAAACAACTAGGAGATGGGGATTGACTGAAAAAGCAAGGCTGACCATTATCGTCACATGATGAATCAAAACCTTGTTAGCTCAGTTATCAGCCCACAGTAAAGGCATTGGAAGTGTGCATCTCCTAATGCCTGTTTTCATTGTCCAGAAACACTTTTTCTCCCCCTTGTCCTGATTTCCCAGATCCATTGTGAAATGCCACATGGGTTCCTGCTGATGAACTGTGTGATTTATTAGTGTGCGTAATTGGTTCTTCCTCAACTTGACCTTCTGTTTCCTGGGATGGATTGTTTTTGCTGTATTGTTTTGTTTTTGGTTTGTAAAGGGCGAGTATTCACCATCATTGTGTGTTGCCTTTTGAGTTCAGAAAGCTGGAAAGAGACACTTTCAGAAGTGCTGTACTGCAGTCTACTTATTTGCATAGTAATTTGTTTAAAAAAGCACATGGGTTGTAAAGCACCTGAAATCAAACTTTAGAGGCAGGGAAGCATTTACATAGATATTTGCATTCCTTTTCTTTAAACAGAAGGCGATTTTACATTTGTTTTTAAAAGTAGGGAAAAATTGGTTCCCTTATGTACCCTACTGAGAAGTTGGAAGGCTTCTGCAAATATTCCTCTTAATTTCACCGCTTTGGAGTGACCTGCCGTCGATTTCACTTCTTTCTTTTCCCCACATCTTTTGTTACTCATGGAGAAGCAAATCCTGGTCTGATGAGCGATGCCTCCACTCCAGACCATCTGGCATCAACATAGGCACTGGAAACGGCAGTGGCAAACCCAGCCCTGTCGACCCTGCAGAGTCCTTCATAGTAACATCTGGGAGCTTGTGCCAAAATTGGAAGAGCTGTCCCACATAGTCATACTCCTTCCCTTCCTAACAGCACTGTGGGTGTACTTACCCCACATGGATGGCTCACCATCACCTTCTCAAGGACCATTAGGGATGGGGAATAAATGCTGCCATAGCCAGCGTTGCCCACAACCCATGAATGAAAAAAAACTTCATGGAATCATACCTTGCAGACAATGTTCCCGATACCACCATCGCCATTCCTGGATACATCCTGTCCCACCAGCAAGACTGACCCACCAGAGGTGGCGCACAGTGGTATATAGTCAGGAGGGAGTTGCCCTGGGAGTCCTCAACATTGATTCCAGACCCCATGAAGTCTCATGGCATCATCAGACATGGGCAAGGAAACCTCCTGCAGATTACAACCTACTGCTCCCCCTTGGCTGATGAATCAGTGCATCTCCATATTGAAAATTGATTGGAAGAAGCACTGAGGGTAACAAGGGCACAGAATGCACTCTGGATGGGGGACTTCAGTGTCCATCACCAAGAGTGGCTTGGTAGCAACCTGACTGAGCTGGCCGAGTCCCAAAGGACACAGCTGCCTGACTGGGCCAGTGGCAGGTGGTGAGGGAGCCAACAGGAGGGAAAAACCTACTTGACCTCATCCTCACCAGTCTACCTATTACAGATGCATCTGTCCATGACAGTATTGGTAGGAGTGACCACCACATAGTCCTTGTGGAGATGAAGTCCTGTCTTCACACTGAGGGTACCCATCATCGTGTTGTGTGGCACTACCACTGTGCTGAATGGGATAGATTTCGAACAGATCTAGTAACTCAAAACTGGGCATTCCATGAGGTGCTGTGGGCCATCAGCAGCAGCAGAATTGTATTCAACCACAATCTGTAACCTCATGGCCTGGCATATCCCCCACTCTACTATTTCCATCAAGCTTGGGGGATCAACTCTGGTTCAATGAAGAGTGCAGAAGGACATGCCAGGAACAGCACCAGGCCTACCTCAAAATGAGGTGTCAGCCTGATAAAGCTACAACGCAGGACTACTTGATTGCCAAACAGTGGATGCAGATCAGATCTAAACTCTGCAGTCCTGCCATATGCAGCCACGAATATTGGTGGACTATTAAACACCTAACAGGAGGAGGTGGCTCCACAAATATCCCGTCCTCGATGATGAGGGAGCCGAGCGCATCAGTGCAAAAGACAAGGCTGAAACCTTTGCATCCATCTTCAGCCAGAAGTGCCAAATGGATGATCCATCTTGGCCTTCTCCTGAGGCCCCCGGCATCTCAATTGTCAGTCTTCAGCCAATCTAATTCACTCCACATGGTGTCAAGAAATGGCTGAAGGCACTTGATACTGCAAAGACTATGGGCCCTGACAACATCACGACAATAGTACTGAAGACTTGTGCTCCAGAACTATCCACGCTCCTAGCCAAGCTGTTTCAGTACACCTATAACACTGGCATCTACCCGGCAATGTGGAGAATTGCCCAGGTATGTCCTGTGCACAAAAAACAGGACAAAGCTAACCGGGCCAATTACTGCTTATTAGTCTACTCTTGATCATCAGCAAAGTGATGGAAGGTGTTGTTGACAGTGGTATCAAGTGACACTAGCTCAGCAGTAACCTACTCGTTGATGCGACGCTCAGTTTGGGTTCCGCCAGGGCCATTCAGCTCCTAACCTCATTACCACCTTGATCCAAACATGGACAAAAGAGCTGAATTCAAAAGGTGAGGTGAGAGTGACTGCCCTTGACACCAAGGCAGCATTTGAACGAGTATAGCATAACTGAGCCCTAGCAAATTTGGAGTCAATGGGAATCGGGAAAAACTCTCCACTGGTTGGAGTCATACCTAGCGCAAAGGACGATGGTTGTGGTTGTTGGAGGTCAATCATCTGAGCTCCAGGACATCACTGCAGGAGTACCTCAGGGTAGTGTCCTAGGCCCAACCATCTTCAGCTGCTTCATCAATGACCTCTCCTCCATCTCAAGATCAGAAGTGTTCGCTGATGATTGCACAATGTTCATCATTCGCAACTCCTCAGATACTGAAGCAGCCCATGTCCATCTGCAGCAGGACCTGGACAACATCCAGGCTTGGGCTGATAAATGGCAAGTAACATTGGCACCACCCAAGTGCCAGGCAATGACCATCTCAAAAGATGATCTAATCATCTTCCCTTGATGTCATTACTATCGCTCAATCCCCCACTATTAACATCCTGGGGATTACCATTGACTGGAGACAAAACTGGATCAGCCACATAAATACTGTGGTAACAGGAGCAGGTCAGAGGCTGGGAATTATGTCGAGAGTATCTCACCTCCTGACTCGGTCACGTTGCAGCTCCAACAACACTCAAGAAGCTCCAGGAAAAGTCAGCCCATCTGATTGGTACCCCTTCCACCACCTTCAACATTTACTCCCTTCACCACCGACACACAGTGGCAGCAGTGTGTACCATCTACAAGATGCACTGCAGCAACTCACCAAGGCTCCTTTGACAGCACCTTCCAACCCTGCGATCTCTGCCACCTAGAAGGACAAGGTCAGCAGATACATGGGAACACTACCTGCAAGTTCCTCCTCAAGCCCCACACCATCCTGACTTGTAATTATATTGCCGTTCCTTCACTGTCACTGGGCCAAAATCCTGGAACTCCCTTCCTAATGGCACTGTGGGTGTACCTACCCCCAAGGACTGCAGCGGTTCAAGAAGGCAGCTCATCGCCACCTTCTCGAGGGCAATTTGGGATGGGCAATAAATGCTGGCCTAGCCAGCAATGCCCACAATCCCATTAAAGAAAAAACCTCTGTATTCAACGACTTTCTCCAGGTCACATCCTTACCTGTGCTAATAGCTTTGCATTCTTCTTAACCATCATTCCTCTTGCTGTGCTTGAACTGTTACATCTTTACTCTCTGGGACTGAGAAAATCTTGTTTCATTCGCCTGTTTAGAATGTTAAAAGGATTTGATTGGGTCGATGCGGTAGAACTGTTTCCTCTGGTGGGGGTATTCCAGAACGAATGGGCATAACCTTAAAATTAGAGCTTGGCTGTTCAGGGGTGATATCAGGAAGCACTTGTTCACACATAAGGTAGTGGAAATCTGGAATACTTCCCCCTAGAAGCTGTGGTGCTGGTGACCAGTTGAGACTTTTAAGACTGAGGTTGATAGATTTTTGTTGGGTAAAGTGATCAAATGATATGGAGTGAAGGCGGATAAACGGTGTTGAGGTGCAGATTGCCCATGATCGAATTGAGTGGTGGAGCACGCTTGAGGGGCTGAATGGTTTCCTTTTGTTATGTTCCTATTCTCATAATTTATCCATATTTTGACCTGCATCATAACTGTTCTAATATCTCATATGGCCTGGTGTCAAAATTTTGTTTGATCCTGTGAATAACCTTGGGACATTTTACTACGTAGAGGTGCTATATTAATTCAGGTTGTTAAATTCTTCCTTCACACCTTGGATTGATCTCCAGCAGTCCCCCAAGAAGCTCTTTTCTTTCACCCTCAATAGTATCTATTTTTGTTTGGTTTCCACTAGTTTGTTCACTTCCCTTGCTCAGAGGCTCTGGAGCTTTAGAATGACCCTGGCTGAGATCCGCAATCTCAGCACAGACCAGGCACTGAACTTAGAGTCTTCCTGGATTGATTGGCTGACCTGGTGTCGGAATGCTCCTTCAATAGAAGCAAAGCCAGTGAATTTTGAAAATCTGGGTAAAAGTGTTTGAAATACAAAACATGTCAGCCAGTACCCATCCGTGCATATTTTGAGTTCATGTATGCCATGCAATTCTTATTGGAGCTTCACCAGATATTGGACATATATTGGCCATTACTCCATTATTGCTGGGTCAAAATTCTAGAACACTCAGCACTGTGGGGAACATCTTCATGACATGGACTGCAGTGGATCAAGAAAAAGGCACACCACTTCCTTCTCAAAGGCGACTATGAATGGTGTATAAAGTGCTGGCCTTAGCAGCGCCTGTATCCTAAAAATGAATAAAATAAAACACAGAAAGAGGACATTTGACCCATCAATCATGTTTACTGGTCGAACAAGCAGGCATGTCTAATCCCTCCTACCGGCCTCTTTCCATATCCCTCCAGCTTCCTTTCCTTCATCTACCTATCCATTCCAATCTTGGAAGTTGACTTAGTTTCTGCCTCCAGCACTACCCCTTGAAGTGAATTCCATAACCTTCCAACTCTGTGTGAAGTTTCTCCTGCCTTCTTAGAAATCTTTTCAATTTAATCTTCTATCTACGGGCCCTCATTCTAGACCCTCAACTACTAGAAGCAGTCTCCCCTGTCACACCCTTTCATAATTTTAAATTGTTCTATGTTGCCCATAATCTGTATTGGACCCAGTTTTTGTGGGAAGTTGACCAGGGTAATACGAGTAGGATGGTGCAATTGGTTTTGAGTCTAGTTCAAGGATTTAGTGATTCTGATACTAGGCTGATACAAGTTCCAAAATTGAATTCAATAAATTTGGTAATTTGAGGGCGGGCACCAGCACAAAAACTGGCCATAAAGCGGCTGGATTGCTGTTAAAAAGTGAATCTATTTACTAATGTCCCTTACCCATTGGGTACTGCATGTGACTCTATCCCACATTGTATAGTTGATTTTTGATACCTGCCACATTCTAGTGCTGGGCTATATTTTCAACATTGCCACATGGCCCACATCCTGAGAAATGAAAAAAATACATCCAGCGTGATTTGTCTGATTTGCTAATCAATGATCTGATGCTCTAGGTTACCAGCATTCATCTTGAACACGAGCTCTCATCTTATCCTGTCTTTTTCATCTAAAACTACCAGTCACAGTCACGCCAATACCTGCACACTTGTCGCACCAGAGGCTGCAGATCCCTACACCTATCTATACACCATCACTAATACTCTCGGGGGAATTTGCTTTATCTTGACTTTTGCTCAGCAATGCTAAGGGAGATTCGCTAATTTTGACTGGAAAAGGCAGGGTAACATTTCTTTATCAAAGCTGATGCAACTAAAACATTAATCCATCTTTTCTCTTTCTAGTGCTGTGTACTTAATATTTTGTGCTTCGAGTTGCTGCAGTACAGTGAATGCCAGTTACTGGTACTAGTTTCAGAATTGTTTCTCTGCATTTGCTTTATTACATTTGGCCATGCCCTGCAGAAATCCGTTACAGCTGGATTTCAGCTTGTCCTTGGTGCAGCATTTATTCCGATTAAACGCAAACCACTTTGGAGATGGGTTGAGAGAATACTGTTTGAATTTGTATTGCTTCCTATTGGTGTCAGCTGTGGCTCAGTGGGTCGCGTTCTCACCAGAGTTAGGAGATTGTAGGCTGAAGTCGCACTGCAGAGACTTAAGTGCAAAATCCAGGCTGCCAGTTCTTTTTGCTATTCTGGCCAATATTTAGCCCTCAACCAGCATCACTGAAACATGATCTCGTTTATCTCATTGTTTGTGTGACCTTGCTGTGCATAACTTGGTTGTCAAGTTTTCTATATTGCAACAGAGGTGGCACTTGGAAAAAAGTACTTCATTGGCTGTAAAATTCCTTTGTGCCATCCTAAGGTTGTGCAAGTCGCTATGGAAATGAAAAATTTTCCTTTTATTCAAACTTTGCACAACACTTCCCATATCATAGAGACAAATATGGCAGCCATTTTGTTCTCGCATTGAATGGAGGACAAGTTATGTTTTTGGTGATGGTTCAAGGAATGGAATTTAGTTTAGTTTAGAGATACAGCACTGAAACAGGCCCTTCGGCCCACCGAGTCTGTGCCGACCATCAACCACCCATTTATACTAATCCCACACTAATTCCATATTCCTACCACATCCCCACCTGTCCCTATATTTCCCTACCACCTACCTATACTAGGGGCAATTTCTAATGGCCAATTTACCTATCAACCTGCAAGTCTTGGCATGTGGGAGGAAACCGGAGCACCCGGAGGAAACCCACGCAGACACAGGGAGAACTTGCAAACTCCACACAGGCAGCACCCAGAATTGAACCCGGGTCGCTGGAGCTGTGAGGCTGCGGTGCTTGCCACTGTGCCGCCCTGTTGGGGCGCAATGTTGGCTCAAACATCGGACAAATTCCCTATTTTTATTGGAATAGTGCTTTGAAACCCCACCTGTACTACAGATAAAGTTAAATGTTATATGAACACTGGCATTTCCAACGGTGCAGCACTTCCTGACTTAGAGTTTTGGGTGCTATTAAGTGAACCAAGCTGATACTTGAAGAAAAATGTAGAGGGTCCAGAGGGACTATTTTTACTGCCTTCACAACAAAACTGAGTTGAATGCTGTAAAAAGTAATAGTTCCACATTTCATGCATCTTGCAAAATTGCTGTTGCACTTCACTGAAGCGTGACAGCTGGCTGCACGGCCTCAGCTACTGCTGTTTCGTATTACCTCTGCAAGTCTTTTTGATCTTCCTTGCTGTGAAGTTTGAAAATTGACCGTGCTGATCAATTAGAGATAATGACATCTGAAGAGTGGGAGATCATCAGCTGCGTAACACAAAGTAAACTTTTGGGGGAAATGCAGACTTTGGAGGAGGAATTAAGATTCTGGTATGTAAGCTAGCCTGTCTGCTTCTTTATGCAATGTATGGATCTCTCCTCCCCAACCCCCACCCCTCCACCCCTCAAACTTGGTTTCCCATTTCTGAATGAGGTAAATTACTTTTACATTGGTCTCTAGTGGCACTGGTCAGTGCAACTAGCTCCTGCGGCATGGGTCTTGCCCGGGTCAGCAACCTTTCTCCTGTAACTATGTCCAGTCAGGCATTCTTATCTTGAGCCATGAATGGCCAGTGTTGGTGTGTCCGAGTGTTAAGATCACAGCCAACCTCAATCATGCTCTTTTCAGCCATCAACTTGTGTACACTGTCCAATTGGAAGTCATAATCAACTTATTTTAAAAAAAACTTCTTTGGAGTTTTTTGTTATTCGTTCATGGGATATGGGTGTTTCTGGCTAGGCCAGCATTTATTGCCCATCCCTAATTGTCCTTGAACTGAGTGGCTTGCCAGGCCATTTCAGAGGGCATTTAAGAGTCAACCACATTGCTGTGGGTCTGGAATCACATGTTGTCAACATCAGGTAAGGGCGACAGGTTTCCTTCCCTAAAGGGCATTAGTGAACTAGATGGGCTTTTACAACAATCGACAATGGTTTCGTGGTCACCATTAGAATAGCTTTTTTTAAAAATTCCAGATTTATTAATTGAATTCAAACTTCACTATCTGCTGTGGTGGGATTTGAACCCATGTCCCCAGAGCATTAGCCTAGGCATCTGGATTACTAGTCCAGTGACATTACCATTACACCACTGTTTCCCCTTTGAAGAAATCTTTCATTTTCAAAGTATTAATTTCTGCCTTAAAGTATTATAACTTGAGTGTATTTTGTTCCTGATCCCTGTCGATTTGATGGAAGAGAACTGGGACAGATTTTTCCTAATCTGAAGTGAAGGTTGAGTTGAATTTTGGGGCTTGGGGCAGTGGTTTATTCTTCAGAAGAGTTGATGGTTGCAGAACCTGTTCTGGAGGTAGCATGATGGGGTGGAGGTTGCTGAGTTTCAGTTGCTGCCAAATCGGTAGCGGTTGCAATCCAGCCTTTGTTAAAGGCACTTTTTTTGAAACACCTGAAAAGAGTGAGTTGCTGTCCTTCCCCATCAGGGAAGTCAAAGACCCACCAAATACCCAGGTAACTGGCTACCTTCTAGGTCTGCTACACTATTCTGATCTTCAGTGCTCTTGTGTAATTTTAATATTGCGGGATTATACATCTCTTCCCCTAATATCGGAACAGATCTATGACTAGAATGATGAATTTTTGAAGTGTAATTGTAACTGGGGACAGTTCAGCACAACAGGGATCTGCGCATTTCACTTAGAAGAATGAGTAGAAGAGCTAAAATATTTGGTCAGACATCATCCAAGTGCATCTTCACACCATGCAGCCTAATCTCTAGTAGTTGTTGTATTCCGGAAAGCAGTTGGTGAAGGATAGTACTGGAGCAAATCTTTACTCAGTCTAATATTTATTTACAGAGTGAAACATTACAAGCACATCGCACCTAACTCAACTACCACCCCAATTTCAGTGAGTGTGTCTCCATATCTGCTCAAGTGAAGCCCCAATTAATGCCCGCCTCTGCATATAATTGAACACAACTGATATAAAATTAATAGTGCGTTTTGCTGTGGTTGTCAGTCCAGCTGTGAGGCTTTAGCAGATGTTGGAGCTGAGAACTAGTCCAATTTAGTTATCCTTTCCCTTCAGTTTCTTTATTAACTTTCTTTGAGCCTGTGCTTTTCATAGCCACTAGTTTTCATCTGAAATTTGTTCTGTGCTGATTAAATATTTGAGTGTCTGAATGTCAGTGCAGGCTGTATTTAAGTATCCTGATAAAGCCTCCTGTGCCCTTGTGAATTGTGCTTTTGTCTACCAGTCAGCCACTGACCTTTTGAACAATCAGTATGCAAAGATGCTTTTGCTAAAAGTGCCTTGTACCGTGCCACATTAATTCTAAGGTTTTATCCCAATAAATATAGCATCTGTTTACCAGGTAGGGAGAGTGGTCAAGTGGAAGTGGAGAGTTACCTGCTCGAGTTCGCCTTTTGAACACTTCAGTTTGTTCATGAGCTAATTTCCTTCTAAAATTTCTTTCTCCTCCTCATCCACCCCCCACCCTCCGGTCTGATTCCATGGCTACCACTACTTTCCTGTATTTCATGTCATCATACCACTTGAATCAGGATGTAACCTCCAAATGTATTCAGGTATCCCTTAACCGTCATCACTAAAAGAGTATCTGGCCATTAGGTCATTGCTGTTTTGTGTGACTTTGCTGTGCACCTTTTTCTACATTGCAACAGTGACTACATTTCAAAAATAGTTGATTGGCTGTGAAGCGCTTTGGGACGTCCTTTTTTAAAAATTTGTTCATGGGATGTGGGCGTCGCTGGCTAGGCCAGCATTTATTGCCCATCCCTAATTGCTCTTGAGAAGGTGGTGGTGAGCTTCTTGAACTGCTGCAGTCCTGAAGTTTTGAAAGATGCTTTATAAGTGCAAGTTATTTTGTTTTTCTTTCTGGTAATTTGCTTGTGTTCACTCATCCCGAAGAAAGCTGATTGTTTCGCTGACCAGGGTCCTGTGCGCGTTTAACATCACTTCATTGCATCTGAATTCTTCTACCCGAGAAATAAATCCCAGTACTTTGTTCGCACTGAAGGAGATGATTCCTTTTTTCCTTCAAATTATTTCCCCTATTTCCCTTAGCAATGGTATTTCTTTGAAGATAAATGAAAGCTACTTCCTTATGTTATGTAGTACCTGAAATGATTAATCATTTTAAAAGTCTGACCTAAACTATGATTACTGGTTTTTATTTTGCATTGTAATTTGCCAATCTTGATGCCCATGATTAATAATAGTTGATTGGATGTGAAGCGACCTAAGCACACTCCTCTCGAGCAGCAGGTGAATCACTAACCATTGCCATGGACATCTCCAAAGCCTTAAATGGCTTATGCACTTGGATCAATTACTACTATATGGCCCCTCACCAAACCAAGGTTTTTCCTTCAGATTGCTTTGTATGTGGTGTATTTACTAGCTCGTCTTCTAACCTGCTCACAGTCATTAACTTTGGAGTTTCTTCGACTGCATTGGAAAACTTTGATCTTTATCAGTGTCTCCACTCATGGGCATCCAAACACTTGCCCAGTCAGCCAGTCTTAATTATCTATAAAGCCCAAGACCATGGAAGACTTGAATACTGCTCCCATAATTGGGGAGACCTTTCTAGGCCTCTCACTCCTGGATAGGATACAAGAAAAGTCTTGTTTGAGATGTGCTCTCTCTCTAGCATATTATCCACCAGACTCTCACTTGACAGCATTCTTTTTGTTTCATCAGTGTTGCTATGATACTTGCAGATGGCGTTTACGTGGCGAGTTAATTTTAATATGTGAGCTTTGGTAGGAAAAATAGAAACATTACCACATTAGAAAAGAAGAAACTGGGTTGCAGAGCATAGGGATACAGGTGAACAAATCATTAAAAGCAGCAAGATAATTAAAAAATGTTAACAAAGTACTGGACCTTATTTCTTGGGATATAGAATCCAGAAGTAGAGAAGCTATGTTAATCTTCTATAGGACCCTGGTAAGGCTGCATTTGACCACTGTTCTCATTTTTGCACTATAGAAAAAATGCAACAAAATTGGAAAAAGTGCAGAACAGATTTATAAGGATGCTACCATTACTGAGCGATTACAGCTATTGGGAAAGAATCAATAGGTTGGGACTTTTTCTTTAGAAAACAGAAGACTTGAAGGACACAGACACCTGATAGAGGCCTTCAAATTTATGAATGGGTTGGACAAGGTTAGATATGGAGAGAATGTTTCCATTTGTAGGAGAATCCAAAACTAGGGCCCATAAATACAAGATCGTTGCTAATAAATTCAGTAGGAAAATAAGGAGAAATTTCTTTAGCCAGAGTGGTTAGAATGCGGAACTAAGGAAGTGGTTGAGGCAAATAGTTCAGATGCTTTTAAAAGGAAACTTGCTGAGTATGAGAGAAAAGAGAATGGAAAGATATGTTGAAATGAGGTAGATGTCAGCTCCCATTTCTAGTTGGGCTGAAAGGCCCGTTTCTCCGCTGTATATTCTATGTAATTCCTTCCAGGTCTTTACTTTTACAACAGCAGCAACCTCTATATCGAGACTTTAACATAAACCTTCCCAAGGTGTTTCACAGTAGTGTTATAAAGCAAAATTTGACATCAAACCACAGACAGTAATATGGCAGATGGCCAAAGGCTTGGTCAAAGAGAGGTTTTAAGGAGTGTCTTAAAGAAGAAAAGAGAGGCAGGAGAGGCTTAGGAAGGGAATTCCAGAGCTTAGGGCCTCAGCAGCTAAAGGAATAGCCACCAGTGGTGAAGCAATTAAAAATGGGATGTTAAAGAGGCCAAAATTAGATGAGCGCAGATGTCTTGGAGAGTTGTAGGGTTGGAGGAGATTACAGAGGGGCAATACCATGGAGAGAGAGGAAATGAAAGATGACCATTTGCTTGAGATGTTGCTTGACCAGGAGCCACTGTAGGTCAGCAAGCACAGGGGTGATGGGTGAAAAGGACTTGGTGTAAGTAAGGAATTGGCACCAGGGTTTCGAATGACCCCAAGTTTACAGAGGGTAGAATGTGGGAGGCTGGCCATGTGTGTTGAAATAGGCAAGTCTGGAGGTAACAAAGGCATCGATGAGGGTTTAAGCAGCAAATGTGCTGAGGCAAGGGTGAAGTCGGTTGATGTCATGGAACTGTAAGTAGGCAGTCTTAGTTCTGGCATGTATACGTGATCGGAACCGCATCTCGGGGACGCTAAAGTTGTGAGCAGTCTGGTGCAGCCTCAGACAGTTGCCAGGGAGAGGGATAGAGTCAGTGGTGAGGGAACGGAGTTTGTTGCATGTTCCTACGTTCCTATGAACTGAAGACAATCTTGCCTAATGTTTAATTGGAGGAAATTTCTGCTCATCCAGCACTGGATGTTGGATAAGCTGTCTGATAATTTTAACAGTGGAGGAGTCAAGTGAGGTATCCAGTGTACATGTGAAAACTAATGCTGTGCTTTTGGATGATACTGAGGGGTAGGACATAGATGAGAAATAGGAGGGTTCCAAGGAATAGATCCTTGGGGGATACCAAAGATAAAAGTGTGGGAGTGGGAAGAGAAGCCATTGCAAGTGATATTTTGACTATGACTGGATAGTTGAGAATGGAGTCAAGTGAGTGCAGTCCCACCCAGCTAAATGATAGTGGTGAGACACTGGAAGGGGATAGTATGGTCATCCTTGGCAAAGGCTGCAGACAGGTCGAAAAGGCTGAGTCACAGTCGCTGTCATTTGTGACTTTGATAACCATTTTGGGACTGTGGCAGGGTAACCTTTTAGGCTTCTAAAATTTAAAGTCATGGAATCACTACTTCATGATTTACCATATTCTATCTTTTGCTCTTTCCAGCTTTGGCTGATACTGAGCCTTAGCCCTTTGGATGTTCTGGGGTTTAGATGTTTCAAAAGGAATAGGGAGGGAGGTAAAAGAGGTGGGGGAGTGGCATTGTTAATCAGGGATAGTATCACAGCTGCAGAAAGGGAGGTCGTCGAGGAGGGTTTGTCTACTGAGTCATTATGGGTGGAAGTCAGAAACAGGAAAGGAGCAGTCACTTTGTTGGGAGTTTTCTATAGACCCCCAATAGCAACAGAGACATGGAGGAACAGATTGGGAGGCAGATTTTGGAAAGGTGCAGAAGTAACAGGGTTGTTGGCATGGGTGACTTCAACTTCTCCCCCTAATATTGATTGGAACCTCCTTAGTGCAAATAGTTTGGATGGAGCAGTTTTTGTCAGGTGTGTCCAGGAAGGTTTCCTGACTCAATATGTAGATAGGCCGACTAGAGGGGAGACTATGTTGGACTTGGTGCTTGGCAACGAACCAGGCCAGGTGGCAGGTCTCTCGGTGGGAGAGCATTTCGGTGACAGTGATCACAACTCCCTGACCTTTACTATAGTCATGGAGAGGGACAGGAACAGACGGGATGGGAAAATATTTAATTGGGGGAGGGGGAATTACAATGCTATTAGGCAGGAACTGGGGAGCATAAATTGGGAGCAGATGTTCTCAGGGAAATGCACGACAGAAATGTGGAGGTTGTTTAGGGAGCACTTGCTGCGACTGCTGGATAGGTTTGTCCTGATGAGGCAAGGAAGGGATGGTAGGGTGAAGGAACCTTGGATGACGAGATGTGGAACAGCTAGTCAAGAGGAAGAAGGAAGCTTACTTAAGGTTGAGGAAGCAAGGATCAGACAGGGCTCGACAGGGTTACAAGGTAGCCAGGAAGGAACTGAAGAATGGACTTAGGAGAGCGAGAAGGGGACATGAAAATGTCTTGGGTACAAAGAAAAAACGAAAATTACAGCACAGGAACAGGCCCTTCGGCCCTCCAAGCCTGCGCCGATCCAGATCCTCTATCTAAACATGTCGCCTATTTTCTAAGGGTCTGTATCTCTTTGCTTCCTGCCTATTCATGTATCTGTCTAGATACATCTTAAAAGACACTATCGTGCCCGCGTCTACCACCTCCGCTGGCAACGCATTCTAGGCACCCACCACCCTCTGCATAAAGAACTTTCCACGCATATCCCCCCTAAACTTTTCCCCTCTCACTTTGAACTCGTGACCCCTAGTAATTGAGTCCCCCAGTCTGGGGGAAAAAGCTTCTTCTTATCCACCCTGTCTATACCTCTCATGATTTTGTACACCTCAATCAGGTCCCCCCTCAACCTCCGTCTTTCTAATGAAAGTAATCCTTATCTACTCAACCTCTCTTCATAGCGTCCTTCATACCAGGCTACAACCTCCTCTGCACCCTCTCCAAAGCATCTACATCCTTTTGGTAATGAGGCGACCAGAACTGCACACAGTATTCCAAATGTGGCCGAACCAAAGTCTTTTCCAACTGTAACATGACCTGCCAACTCTTATACTCAATACCCCATCCGATGAAGGAAAGCATGCCGTATGCCTTCTTGACCACTCTATTGACCTATGTTGCCACCTTCAGGGAACAGTGGACCTGAACACCCAAATCTCTCTGTACATCAATTTTCCCCAGGACTTTTGCATTTACTGTATAGTTCACTCTTGAATTGGATCTTCCAAAATGCATCACCTCGCATTTGCCCTGATTGAACTCCATCTGCCATTTCTCTGCCCAACTCTCCAATCTCTCTATATTCTGCTGTATTGTCTGACAGTCCCCTTCGCTATCTGCTACTCCACCAATCTTAGTGTCGTCTGCAAACTTGCTAATCAGACCACCTATACTTTCCTCCAAATCATTTATGTATATCACAAACAACAGTGGTCCCAGCACGGATCCCTGTGGAACACCACTGGTCACACGTCTCCATTTTGAGAAACTCCTTTCCACTGCTACTCTCTGTCTCCTGTTGCCCAGCCAGTTCTTTATCCATCTAGCAAGTACACCCTGGACCCCATGCGACTTCACTTTCTCCATCAACCTACCATGGGGAACCTTATCAAACGCCTTACTGAAGTCCATGTATACGACATCTATAGCCCTTCCCTCATCAATCAACTTTGTCACTTACTCAAAGAATTCTATTAAGTTGGTAAGACATGACCTTCCCTGCACAAAACCATGTTGCCTATCACTGATAAGCCCATTTTCTTCCAAATGGGAATAGATCCTATCCCTCAGTATCTTCTCCAGCAGCTTCCCTACCACTGACGTCAGGCTCACCGGCCTATAATTACCTGGATTATCCCTGCTACCCTTCTTAAACAAGGGGACAACATTAGCAATTCTCCAGTCCTCCGGGACCTCACCCGTGTTTAAGGATGCTGCAAAGATATCTGTTAAGGCCCCAGCTATTTCCTCTCTCGCTTCCCTCAGTAACCTGGGATAGATCCCATCCGGACCTGGGGACTTGTCCACCTTAATGCCTTTTAGAGTACCCAACACTTCCTCCCTCCTTATGCCGACTTGACCTAGAGTAATCAAACATCTATCCCTAACCTCAACATCTGTCATGTCCCTCTCCTCGGTGAATACCAATGCAAAGTACTCGTTTAGAATCTCACCCATTTTCTCTGACTCCACGTATAATTTTCCACCTTTGTCCTTGAGTGGGCCAATCCTTTCTCTAGTTACCCTCTTGCTCCTTATATATGAATAAAAGGCTTTGGGATTTTCCTTAACCCTGTTTGCTTAAGATATTTCATGACCCCTTTTAGCCCCCTTAATTCCTCGTTTCAGATTGGTCCTACATTCCCGATATTCTTCCAAAGCTTCGTCTGTCTTCAGCCGCCTAGACCTTATGTATGCTTCCTTTTTCCTCTTAGCTAGTTTCACAATTTCGCCTGTCATCCATGGTTCCCTAATCTTGCCATTTCTATCCCTCATTTTCACAGGAACATGTCTCTCCTGCACGCTAATCAACCTCTCTTTAAAAGCCTCCCACATATCAAATGTGGATTTACCTTCAAACAGCTGCTCCCAATCTACATTCCCCAGCTCCTGCCGAATTTTGGTATAGTTGGCCTTCCCCCAATTTAGCACTCTTCCTTTAGGACCACTCTCGTCTTTGTCCATGAGTATTCTAAAACTTACGGAATTGTGATCACTATTCCCAAAGTAGTCCCCTACTGAAACTTCAACCACCTGGCCGGGCTCATTCCCCAACACCAGGTCCAGTATGGCCCCTTCCCGATGCTCCTTACAAATTCTGCTCCATCTAGACCTCTAACACTAAGTGAATCCCAGTCAATGTTGGGAAAATTAAAATCTCCTATCACCACCACCCTGTTGCTCCTACATCTTTCCATAATCTGTTCACATATTTGTACCTCTATCTCACGCTCGCTGTTGGGAGGCCTGTAGTACAGCCCCAACATTGTTACCGCACCCTTCCTATTTCTGAGTTCTGCCCATATTGCCTCACTGCTCGAGTCCTCCATAGTGCCTTCCTTCAGCACAGCTGTGATATCCTCTTTGACCAGTAATGCAACTCTTCCACCCCTTTTACCTCCCTCTCTATCCCGCCTGAAGCATCGATATCCTGGGATATTTAGTTGCCAATCATGCCCTTCCCTCAACCAAGTCTCAGTAATAGCAATAACATCATA
The DNA here is from genome assembly GCF_036365525.1 of Heterodontus francisci. NCBI lineage: Eukaryota > Metazoa > Chordata > Chondrichthyes > Heterodontiformes > Heterodontidae > Heterodontus > Heterodontus francisci. The sequence goes on from NC_090376.1 coordinate 6,301,068, forward strand.
CTCCCAGGTACTAATCCAAACCCTAAGTTCATCTGTCTTACCTACTGCACTTCTTGCATTAAAACAAATGCACCTCAGACCACCAGTCCCTTTGCATACATCATCTTCCTGCCCACTCTTTCCCTTAGTCACGCTGACTTCATTATCTAGTTCCTTCCAGGCTTTAGTTACTACCTCCTTACTGTCCACTAACCTCCTCATTTGGTCCCCATCCCCCTGCCACATTAGTTTAAACCCTCCCCAACAGCATTAGCAAAAGCACCCCCAAGGACATTGGTTCCAGTCCTGCCCAGGTGTAGACCGTCCAATTTGTAATAGTCCCACCTCCCCCAGAACCGGTCCCAATATCTCAAAAGTTTGAACCCCTCCCTCCTGCACCATCTCTCAAGCCACGCATTCATCCTGACTATTCTTTCATTTCTACTCTGACTATCACGTGGCACTGGTAGCAATCCTGAGATTACTACCTCTGAGGTCCTACTTTTTAACTTGGCTCCTAACTCCCTAAATTCTGCTTGTAGGACCTCATCCCGTTTTTTACCTATATCATTGGTGCCCATGTGCACAACGACAACTGGCTGTTCACCCTCCCCCTTCAGAATGTTCTGCAGCCGATCTGAGACATCCCTGACCCGTGCACCTGGGAGGCAACATACCATTCGGGAGTCTCGTTTTCGACCACAGAACCGCCTGTCTACTCCCCTTACAATCGAATCCCCTGTGACTATAGCCCTTCCACATTTTTCCCGCCCTTCCGAACAGCAGAGCCAGCCACGGTGCCATGAACCTGGCTACTGCTGCCTTCCCCTGGTGAGCCATCTCCCCCAACAGTATCCAAAACGGTATACCTGTTTTGGAGGGAGATGACCGCAGGGGACACCTGCACTGCCTTCCTGCTCTTTCTCTGCCTTTTGGTCACCCATTCCCTTTCTCCCTCAGCAATCCTAATCTGCGATGTGACCAATTCGCTAAACGTGCTATCCACGACCTCCTCAGCATCGCGGATGCTCCAAAGTGAGTCCACCCGCAGCCCAGAGCCGTCATGCGGTCTAACAAGAGCTGCAGCTGGACACACTTCCTGCACGTGAAGGAGTCAGGGACATCAGCCGTGTCCCTGAGCTCCCATATTGAGCAAGAGGAGCATAACACGGGTCTGAGATCTCCTGCCATTTTTAATCTTCAGCTTAACTTAGATAAATGAAAAAGGAACGAAAGATTTTTACCAATCACACGATTAAAAAAAAAAGAGAAATGGAAAAAGCCTTACCTTATCTACACACCACCGAGTCCTTTTTTTTGGTTAGAGGAGGAGGACGGGTGGGAGACACTACACGTGTAGTGTCTCGGGTTAAGAAACGGCCCAAATATATAGGTTTTTACTTACCCAGCAGCCCCCTGGTCCGCTGAAAACAAAAGGAAATTCAGTTTAAGTTGAAACTGACCTTCCCAGCTGATCCCAAGGCGTTCTACACTTGTGTGAGGAACAAGAGGGTGGCCAGAGTGAGGGTAGGGCCGATCAGGGATAGCGGAGGGAACTTGTGCCTGGAGTCGGCGGAGATAGGGGAGGTCCTAAATGAATACTTTGCTTCAGTATTCACTAGTGAGAGGGACCTGGTCGTTTGTGAGGACAGCTTGGAACAGGCTGATATGTTCGAACAGGTTGAGGTTAAGAGGGAGGATGTGCTGGAAAATTTGAATGCTATGAGGACAGATAAGTCCCCGGGGCCAGACGGGATATACCCAAGGATATTATGCGAAGCGAGGGAAGAGATTGCTGCGCCTTTGGCGATGATCTTTGCGTCTTCACTGTCCACTGGAATAGTACCGGATGATTGGAGGGTGGCAAATGTCGTTCCCTTGTTCCAGAAAGGGAATAGGGATAACCCTGGGAATTATAGGCCAGTCAGTCTTACGTCGGTAGTGGGCAAATTATTGGAGAGGATTCTGAGAGACAGGATTTATGATTATTTGGAAAAGCATGGTTTGATTAGAGACAGTCAGCATGGCTTTGTGAGGGGCAGGTCATGCCTCACAAGCCTTATTGAAGTCTTTGAAGATGTGACAAAACACATTGATGAAGGAAGAGCAGTGGATGTGGTGTATATGGATTTTAGCAAAGCGTTTGATGAGGTTCCCCATGGTAGGCTCATTCAGAAAGTAAGGAGGCATGGGATTCAGGGAAAGTTGGCTGTCTGAATACAAAATTGGCTGGCCCATAGAAGTCAGAGGGTGGTAGTAGATGGAAAGTATTCAGCATGGAGCTCTTGTGTTCCACAAGGATCTGTTCTGGGACCTCTGCTCTTTGTGATTTTTATAAATGACTTGGATGAGGAAGTGGAAGGCTCGGTTAGCAAGTTTGCCGATGACACGAAGGTTGCTGGAGTTGTGGATAGTGTGGAAGGCTGTTGTAGGTTGCAACGGGACATTGACGGGATGCAGAGCTGGGCTGAGAAGTGGCAGATGGGAGTTCAACCTGGAAAAGTGTGAAGTGATTCATTTTGGAAGGTCGAATTTGAATGCAGAATACAGGCTTAAAGACAGGATTCTTGGTAGTGTGGAGGAACAGAGGGATCTTGGGGTCCATGTCCATAGATCGCTCAAAGTTGCCACCCAAGTTGATGGGGTTGTTAAGAAGGCGTATGGTGTGGGAGTGCTGCACTTTTGGAGGGGCTGTCTTTCTACAGAGATATTAAATTGAGTGTGCCCCCTCAGGTTTGCATACAATATATCTCAGCACTATTTCAAAGAAGAACGGGGGAGTTCTCCCCAGTGTCTTGGCAATATCACTTTAAAAAAAAAAATTATCTGGTCATTATCACTTTGCTATTTTTGGGAACTTGCTGTGTGCAAATTGACTGTCATGTTTCCTACATTACACTTCAAACGTACTTCATTGAATGCCAAATGCTTTCTCATGTCCTGAGGTCGTGAAAGATGCTATATAAATGCAATTCTTTTTCTTTTAACTCATTGGAGATAAAGGCTTCCCTGATCCATATGTGTCAGCCCATCAATGCTTTTAACTACCTGTCCCTTCGGGCACAATCACCTGTTAAAATCACCTGCAGTGTGTCAGTTGACAGCTGCAATTAAGCATGTGGGTGGTGGCTGCAGGCACTGTCATTTTATGTGTCGCTGTTCAGTTCTTGTGTGTTGGCTTTGTATGATTGTTGAGAAGTGAGAATATACTAAACACTTTGTGTTGTGTATTCACATCAATCTGATGTTTAATAATTAAAAATTCTGTTCTGCCACCCATTTCATATCATTTGCAATTGCCCTTTTATCACTTTTATTTTTCTGCTTTCCTGTTCCATATTGTAGCCTTATCAAAGTGACTCAATTCCATTTTGTAACCTCATTAAAAAAAATGTGATCTTGGAATGTGTGTGACTTAGTACTTATTGCCTCTCACTTGCCCTGAGAAGGTGGCTGTGAAGAATCAATGATGTAGGTTGATCTAGCCCTCAAATAAGCAGATTTGTTGAAATATTGCATGGTGGGATACAAACCTGTAACCTCTGATTGCTAGTCGAGTGACCTGCTCCGTCATCAAGACATTTAGGATTGGGTTGGGGTCTTTTTCTCTCTCGACCTTCTCTCCGCCTATCTTCCTTTACCCCCGCCCCCCAATTATTCTCCCTGTGTGGGGAAATGCCTGATGTCCACACAGCCGGGAGAGATACAGGCGTGAAACCAGTGTACTATGCTCTGTGCACTGATGCAGCTCACTTCAGACATGAGGTACAGGCAGGAAGGTGGAGCTGAAAGTTGGAGTCTGAGTAAGGGTGTATGGAGAGGAGACTTCGCCTGAGTGAGATGTAGTCAGACTGTGAAGGTGGGAATTTGGTTCACAGAATTCGGTGCAGAGGGGGAAAAAGGTGCTCCCTGTTTCAGCCTCCAGTAGTTGTAGAAGATGCAGTTTGCTTCCCAGAAATGGAGGGTAACCTAGGGACAGCAGTGAGAATTCGAAGAGCTCGGATGGTGAGTTTGACGCATTCCAAAGATAATAGACATGTGATATTATAGCAAAGAAGCTAAGTGGTTGGTGAACATTTTCACTTTTTCTCTTGCCGAAACTAAGCAATTTTAATTGAGGTTAGTATAACATTAATTGAAATAATAAGAATCTTGCAGACACATCTGATAATTTATTAGTAAGGTTTTATTAGTAATCAGGTTTACTAGTAGTAGTGGGGTTTATTAATTATAACTTACAAAAATGATGTGTAAAATTATTCTTTCATGGCTGTTAGGGGTTGCTGGCTAGGCCAGCATTTATTGCCCATCCTTAATTGGCCTTGAGAAGGTGGTGGTGAGCTGCATTCTTGAACTGCTGCAGTCCATGTGGGGTAGGTACACCTAGAGTGCTGTTGGGGAGGGAATTCCAGGATTTTGACCCAGCGACAGTGAAGGAACAGTGATATATTTCCAAGTCAGAATGGCGTGTGACTTGGTAGGGAACTTGCAGGTGGTTGTGGTGTTCCCATGCATCTGCTGCCCTTGCCCTTCTCGGTATAGAGGTTGCGGATTTGGAAGGTGCTGTTGAAGGAGGCTTGGTGAGTTGCTACAGTGCTTCTTATAGATGGTACGTACTGCTGCCACTGTGCGTCGGTGATGGAGGGAGTGAATGTTTAATGTGATGGATGGGGTGTCAGTCAAGCGGTCTGCTTTGTCCTGGATGGTGTCGAGCTGCTTGAGTGTTGGAGCAGCAATCATCCAGGCAAGTGGGGTTCTGTCTTGTTGATGGTGGGCAGGCTTTGGGGAGTCAGGAGGTGAGTTACTCACTGCAGAATTCCCAGTCTCCATTTGCTCTTTTAGCAACAGTATTTATAGAGCTGGTCCAGTTCAGCTTCTGGTCGAAGGTAACAGACAGGATGTTGCTACTGGAGGATTCAGCAGTTGTAATGCCATTGAATGTCAAGGGGAGATGATTACATTCTCTCTTGCTGGAGATGGCCATTGCCTGGCACTTGTTTGGCATTACTGTAACACAAATTAATTAGCACACAAAAACGATGGCAGGGCAGGTGATGTGTTGTGGCTGCAGTATGAGAGCGCTGGTGGGTGCCACTGTGATCCAGGCAAACCCTTCTGCAGTAAGTCTGAAGAGCTTCGGCTCAGAGTCAGTGAGCTGGAGGTCGCGCTACAGACAATGTGATTCATCGGGGGCCTGGCCGAGTGGGGTGGGGGGGCGGTGGGGTGGGTGGGTGTTGCGTGGGGTTTACCTGGACATTTTGCTCCAGAAGGCAGTCATACCCATGAAGATAGGGTCTTCTGATTTGGTCAGGGACAGGAGGGTGTGACTGTGAGTGAGGCAGGTAAGTGGGTTGAGAAGAAATGGAGGAGCCTCAGCCCTTGCAATTGCCCAACAAGTTTGAGGTTCTTTTAGCTTGTATGGATGAAAGTGAGGGCTGCAGTGTGGATGATTAAACTGACGATGGCATCATGGTACAGGAAGCTATTCAAGAGTGGGGAGTAAATAGGAATGTGGTAGTCAGAGATAGTATAGTCAGGGGCTCGACACAGTTTTCTGAGGCCAAGAGCAAGAATCCAGAAGGCTGTGTTACTTGCCCAGTGTCAGGGTTCGGGGCTGGTGAGGGACTTGTCGTGGGAAGGGGAGGATCCAGTTGTCGTGGTCCACATGGGTACCAACCACGTAGATAAGAGTAGGAAAGAGTTTCTGCGTAGGGAGTATGAGCAGCTAAGGGCTAAATTAGAAAGCAGAACCTCAAAGGTAGTAATGTTTGGATTATTACCTGAGCCACAAGTAAATTAGAGTAAGGTAAATAAATTAGAGAGCTAAATGTGTGGCTCAAAAATTGGTGTGGGTGAAATGAGTTTCGATTCATAGGGCACTGGCACAGTCAAGGGGCAGTGGAGCTGGACCTTTGGGACAGTCTGAACCTGAACTGTGCTGGGACCAGTGTTCTGGTGAGTCGTATAACTAGGGTGGTAGAGAGGGCTTTAAACTAAATAGTGGGGGTGAGGGAAGATATGATTTAAAGAGAGAGGAGAAGACAAGAGAGCAAGGTAGCAATAAGGCTAATAATCAGTGTGGCAGGAAGGGACAGCGTGTACAAACCCAAGAGTGCACCAGCAGATAAGGCTAGAGGTTGTGAAAATAATAACAGAATTAAAGGCACTCTATCTGAATGCACACAAACAGATGAATTGACAGCACAAATAGAAGTAAACAGATATGATCTAATTGCCATTACAGAGACATGGCTGTAGGATGACTAAGGCTGGGAACTGAATGTTCAAGGGTATTCGCCATTTAGGAAGGATAGAGGAAAAGGAGGTAGGTTTGCACTGTTAATGTAGGATGAGATCAGTACATTAGTGAGAGGGGATCTTAAAAGGAAGGATCAAGATGTAGGATCAATTTGGGTAGAGTTAAGAAACAGCAAGGGGCAGCAAACCTTGGTTGGAATTGTTTATAGGCTACCAAACAGTAATGGTAATGTAGGGCACAGTATAAATTCGAGGTGCACGTAACTAGGGTAATAGAGTAATTATGGGGGACTTCAATCTACATATAGACTGGGTAAAACTAATTAGCACAAATGTTTTGGAGGACAAAGTCCTGGAATGTACATGAGAAAAAACAGTTTGTTGAGGAACCAATTGGTGAACAGGCTATTTTAGATCTGGCATTGTACAATGAGAAACGGCTAATTAATCTCAAAGGCGCCTTGAGGGAATGGTGACCATAATCTAGAATTTTACTTTAAGTTTGAAAGTGATGTAGTTTAACCCGAAGCTAGGGCCTTAAATCTAATCAAAGGAAACTACAAACGTATGAGGGGCAGGTTGCCTGTGGTAGATTGGGAAATTACATTGAAAGGTATGATGGTAGAAAGGCAATGGTTAGCAGTTAAAGAATTACTATATGGTTTACAACAAATTTACCTTCCTTTGAGGCACAAAAACCCAACAGGAAAGTTGATACAACCATGGCTAACGAGAGAAGTTAAAGATTGTATTAGCTTTTGCTTTGCATGCACATTCACTGTTCAGTGCTTTTTTATTTTATTTAGAGATACAGCACTGAAACAGGCCCTTTGGCCCACCGAGTCTGTGCCGACCATCAAGCACCCATTTATACTAATCCTACACTAATCCCATATTCCTACCATATCCCCACCTGTCCCTATATTCCCCTACCACCTACCTAGGGGCAATTTATAATGGCCAATTTACCTACCAACCTGCAAGTCTTTGGTGGTGGGAGGAAACCGGAGCGCCCGGCGAAAACCCACGCAGACACAGGGAGAACTTGCAAACTCCGCACAGGTAGTACCCAGAATTGAACCCGGGTCGCTGGAGCTGTGAGGCTGCGGTGCTAACCACTGCGCCGCCCGCGTTTGCTAACCTGTGTCCGATTTTCAGGAATCCAGTTTAACCATTCTAATTTCAGATGGTGTCCTTTCATGCTTTGTAAATGTCTTAGGCTCTTAAACTTATAAAATTGAACCAGTGACGCCTCATCCTTGTTTTGAAACTTCTCCATGGTCTTGCCCCTCTATCTCCATAATCTCCAGCCCTACAATTTTGGCCTCTTGAGCATCTCTGATTTTAAATACTCCAGCATCGGAGGCCATGCCTTCAGCTGCAGAGGCCCTAAGTTCTGGAATTCCCTACCCAAACCTCTCCACCTCTCTACCTCTCTCTCTTAAGACACTCCTTAAAAACTACCTCTTTGTCCAAGCTTTTGGTCATCTGCACTAATATGTGGCTCGGTGTCAAATTTTGTTCGATAATGCTCCTTTGAAGTGCTTTGGGACATTTTACTGTGTTTAAGTTGCGAGATGAATACATGTTGTCTGGTGAAGGCCGGTGCATGTCTCACTTGTGCATTAGCTGGTTTCCATATTTTTGGGTACTATTTTAAGAAACAATTTTGCCAGTCTGCTGCACTGCTTTATAATTCAAGACACATTTCAAGTTTGGTTTTTCCCAATGGCTCACTTGGTGAGGGTATTTTCAACAGAGCTGCACAAACCAGGGAGCTCACTGGAGAAAAGATATAGCTGGAGGATGCGAACACAGAAGCAGGAGTCGACCGTTCAATCCCCCAAGCTTGTCCAGCTTTTCAATTGGATCATGGCTGATTTGTACCTCAAGGCCATTTGAAGTATTCATTAAATGTGAAGAATGGTGTGTATTTGCTACTGAGCTAAAGGGCTGGCATAAGGGCCTAGCATTGCTTTTTCTTAGTTAAGATTAATGTCAAATATGTTGGGCCTGGGTTTATTGGAGGTTTTAGAGTTGTGGAATTGAATGTAAAATTTCTACTGACTTATGACTGTGTGCAAGTTCTTCTGGCCCACTCCCTTGTCGAGTTGAATTCCCGAGAGGCTGTACACTAAATTGTAAATCTTGTGGTGTTGTGAAGATAAGAGGATGGGGAAGGAAAAGTCATGTTATGAAGCAGTGTGTAACGGAAATGGATTTGATGATTTAGCACTGTTGAGCAAAAGATCAAGCAGACTTCAGCCACCGAACTTCCTGTTAAGCAACTTAAATGTCAAGAGTTAAGTAGCAGTTCTGGGATGGTGGACAGAACTTTTGATCAAAATTTAAAACTGTTGGGATGTTTTGGGGACTGGAAGGCCCCTACACCAGACGTCATAGTCTCCTAGTCTCTTTCCCTTTTTGTATTTATTTGAAAGTTATCCTTACTTTCATGGCCTTGCACCCGCACCCTCCCACCTGCCTCTTTCTCTCCCCGCCCCCCCCCCCCCCCCCCCCCCAACAATCTCTGCATCTGCCCCAGACTTATAATCTTCCAAGATCTCTGCGTTCCTCAAATTCTGACCTATTGGTCATTCCCAATTTTCTTTGTTCCACCATTGGTGGGCATTCCTTCAGCTGCTGAGACCCTAAAATGTGGAATTTCTTCCCAAAACCTCTCCCCCTCTTTCTCTTTCTTTAAGAGGTTCCTTAAAACCTATCTCTTTGACCAAGCTATTGTTGACACCTCCTAATATCTCATGTCTCAAATGACAAACTTTGTTTGTGCACCTATAAAGCGCCTTGGGACATTTTGTTTTGTTAAAGATGTTCTATAAATGCAAGCTGTTGTTGTCATAAGGAACTAGCTCTCTGCCAAAGACCAATGTTGAATAGAGCATCTGACTTCAATAAGGACACTGAAGATGGAATAAAAACTAGGTGCTGGGACTATATCAGCCCGTTGGCATCTGAAGATGGGTCAAGGTTTTGGGTGTGGACCCTTTGCTCAGAACTTGGCAGTGTGTCAGCAAATTATGGAGTCGCTTTCTCAGGATATAGTTTGTGAAGTTCTGGGGAAAAGTGAAGATGGAGCCCAAGTCAGGTAGGGGCCTAGAAATTTGACTAAGAGTGGCCTCACAGCTGAGTCTGAACCACAGTTTATGCATGCTTACTTCTGGTGGGATACTGGACATCAATTCTGAGTGCGAGCTCCGTGAAAACTCTCCCACTGTTCTGCTGGGGTCCAGCAAGTCCGCTGAGTTTTGGAATCAAACTTGCGCCTAGTGATAGTGTTACCCATGACTCTGGGTAGCACTCTTGCCTGAGTCAGAAGGTCATGGGTTCAAGATCCAATGCAGAGATTTGAGGGGCTGACACCCCCAGTGCAGTACTGAGGGAGTGTTGCCCTATCTGAAGTGCTTTCAGAAGGGGCATTAAACTGAGACCCTGTCTGCATTCTCTGCATTGTAAAAGATCTCAAGACCACTATTTGAAGAGGAGAAATGGTGATTTCCCTGGTGTCCTGCCCAATATTTATCAACCAGCATTACTAAAACTGAGTTTTACACACAAGTTTGTTGGAACTTGTGTGCAAATTGGCTGCCATGTTTCCTAAATTTTAAAATGGCTACTTTTCAAAACCCCTTCATTGTCTTGTAGGGAATCAAAGGATATGGGGAGCAGGCAGGAAAGTGAAATTGAAGCCCAAGATCAGCCTGATCATATTGAATGGCAGACTAGGCTCGATGGGCCATATGGTCGACTTCTCCTATTTCTTGTGTTCTTGTACCGTCTATGAAGCACTTGGGATTGTCCTGCGATTGTGAAAGGTACTATATAAATGCAAGTCTTTCTTCCTAGTCTGTTTGGATGAGTGCCACACCAGGCAAAGCACTTGCCCATAAAGCCATTGGAGTAGCTTACGTTTTTTTAATATGGTTTTTTTGAAAATGGTAGGCGTGGTTTGAGGAGTCACTTCAGAATGATGCATTGTAGGGTTCTAGCAGCTATTTAAAAAAAAAGCAGTGGTTGTTGCCCATCTGGGGTTGTGTCCGTTGGATTGGATGTGGCGACTAGTTTCCTTCACGATTATGTAAAAGATGGATATGCATCGGAAATGTTGTTTGAGCAGAGATTGTGTGGTAGACGGGCACAGAGTGTTTACTGTTTAAAGAATTAAAATGCCAATTACATGCTCCACTCGTACAAAGCTTTTTCTACACCAGCCTCACATGATCTGTTTCCCTGACTCTGGCTTTAACACTTAACTAAGTTTAAACGCACTGGCTGGATATGCGAATCCACTCAGGCGGACTGGAGTGGAGCTGCTGATTTTTTTTTTTTGTTCTGAAGATGCTGACTTGTGGCGAGATTCAGTATCACCTGATCCCTCGCCATGTTTCGCATTAGAGACTTGATGGGTGTATGTATTTTTTTTTAAGGTGCTATATAAATTTAACTAAAGCCAAGTTTGGAGTCCAGGGTTGTGTACTTAGCCACATGGGCGCCAACCTTGAAATCCTCACCCGGTGGCCACACGTCAGGCGAGGGCAACTGAATTCTGTCTAGAGGTAGTTAGATTCCTTTGCCCCACCCCACCTTGCCTTCCAAGTTCAAGTTCAGGATCAGGATCATGGAGAATTGTGCCCAAGCTACTGGAACATAGTAAAAGGAGGAGGCCATTCAGCCCCTCCAGCCTGTTTGCATCATTAAGTTGGATCACGGCGGATCTGTATCTTAACATCATCTACCTACCTAGGTTCTGCAACCCTTAACTACTAAAAAAATCTATTGATCTCAGTTCTGAAGTTTTCAATTGACCCCCAGCCTCAGCAGCTTTTTCGGGTAACAAAAAAAGAAAATGCTGAAAATACTCAGCATGTCTGAGAAGAGAGAAACAAAGTTAACGATGCTACCTGATCTTAGTGTTTCCAGCATTTTCTGTTCTTATTTCAGATTTTGGGGGAAGAGAGTTCCAGATTTCCACTACCCTTCGTGTGAAGAAGTGCTTTCTGACATCACTCCTGAATGGCCTAGCTCTATTTTTAAGGTTATGCGTCCTTGTTCTGGACTCTCCCCACTAGAGGAAATAGTTCCTCCCCCTCTCCTATCAAATCTTTTAATCGCCTCTATTTGATTACCCTTTATTTTCTATATTCAAGGGAATGCCTAGTCTTTGCAACCTGTCCTCATATTTTAACCCTTGGAGTTACAGTGTGAATCTATACTACACCACCTCCAAGGCCAATAAATATATCCAGAGGCCAACCTGTGACTAAGCTCCCTGGACTTGGGTAAGTAGACTGTGTACACTTCATAATTGGGAAACTGAAACTACATAAGCTACTCTTGGTGACTGGTTTTTGCATGGTCAGACACCAGCCAGCCTGACTGAAAAAAGTCAAGTTTTCTCTTGTAACAAAAAAGAAAAAAGTAATACTTGCATTTCTGTAGCACCTTTTATGACCTCAGTGTGTCCCAAAGCCCTTCACGTTATTTAAAAACATAGTCACTGTTGTAATGTAAGAAACATGGTAGACAGTTTGTACACAGCAAGGTCCCACAAACAGCACTATGGTGACCAGATATTATGTTAATATATTAATCATCCTGTTCGTAATGAGCAATTGTGCCTGCATGTAATTATGGGGTGCGCAGGTTTAAGATGAATGAGGTTGAAGTCTAATTGCTTCTCTGGCAGTCGTTGTCTATGTGTGTTTGTCAGACAGGCAGTTGGACAAAGAGGCCTGGTTCGTCTGGAATGTTGGGTTCCTGTTTTCCATTTAAACTGATCAGGAATCCCAGAGGCTGGAAGCACAGTTTTGGCTATAAAAGGTTTGCAAACTCTGGCTAGATAAGGGACTGTGGAGTAAAGAAACGCACTGAATGTAAATCCATGACGCAGTGCAGACTTACAGACACAAGTATTACACTTGTAATACCATTAACACTTGCCATAACATTCGTTGTGTAAGGTGCAGTCTTGATTTTTTTTTTTCTCTGCTGGTGTGCATAGAAAAAGACTTTCATTTATCTAGCGCTCTCTCACAACTTCAGGCTGTCCCAAAGTTCTTTACAAAGTGTCGTTTTGTTTTATAATGTTCCTTTGAAAGCATCTTAGGACTTAAAGGTTCTGTGTAACTATAAGTTGTTGTTTATAAACAAAGAAATAATTTTGAAATGTTAGTGTTGTAATGTAGACTAATGTTGTATGTGGTAATATTTAAGAGCTGGAGAGGAACTATCTGTAGCTTCAAGAAAGTTTTGGCAAGCCAAAGTAACACATGTTCCCATTTCCCCCCTTAAACTGAAAGGCAATTACGGAGGTATGAAGAAAGAGCAGGCTGGGAAAATAGACTAAGGGGATGAGCAGTGGCAGACATTTAAGCAGATATTTCATAAAGCTCAGCAAAAATTTATCCCGGTCAAAAAGGACTCGATTAGAAGGATGAACCACCCGTAGTTAACAAAGGCGGTCAAGGAGAGCATCCAGTCAAAAACTAAGGCATACAAAGCGGCCAAAACTAGTGATAGGCCAGAGGATTGGGAATTCTTTTAGGAACCAGCAGTGGATGACTAAAAAGCTAAAGAGGGAGAAAATTGATTATGAAAGTAAATTGGCAAGGAATATGAAAACAAACAGCAAGAGCTTCTACGGGTATATAAAAAGAGAGTAGCTAAAGTGGGACACTTGGATGCAACTGGAGAATAATAATGGGGAACAGGGAAATGGCAGATAATTTAAACTAATATTTTGCATCGGTCTTCACTATAAACATCCCACAGATATCAGATAAGCAAGGAGTTAATGGGAGGATGTTCTGATGAAGGTTCACTGACCTGAAACGTTAACTCTGCTTCTCTCTCCGCAGATGGTGCCAGACCTGCTGAGTATTTCCAGCATTTATTGTTTTTATGTAATATATCCAAATATGCTGACTATACAAAAATAGGTGGAAGGGCATGTTGTGATGAGGACATAAGGAATCTGCCGGGGGATATAGATAGGTTGAGTGAGTAGGCAAAATCTTGGCAGATGGAGTTTAATGTAGGAAAGTGTGAGGTCATGCACTTGGGTAGGAAGAATCAGAAGGCAGACTGTTATTTAAATAGACAGAGACTCTAAAAAAAGTGCAGCACAGAGGGTTCTGGGTGTTCTTGTGCATGAAACACAAAAAGTTAGCATGCAGGCGCAGCAAGTAATTAAGAAGGCAAATGGAATTTTGGCCTTTATTGCTAGGGGGTTGGAGTTTAGAAATAGGGAAGTCTTGTTACTGGGTGTTGGTGAGGCCGCACCTGGAGTACTGTGTACAGTTTTGGTCCGGTATTTCAGAAAGAATACTGGCATTGGAGGCAGTTCAAAAGAGATTCACTAGGCTGATTCCTGGGATGAAGGGGCTGACTTATCAAGAACGGATAAACAGGTTAGGCCTTTATTCATTGGAGTTTAGAAGAATGAAGGGTGATCTTATTGAAATGTACAAGATTCTGAGGCGGTTTGACAGGATAGATGTTGAGAAGATGTTTCCACTAGTGGGGGAATCTTGAACTAGGGGACATAGTTGCAGAATAAGGGGACACTCATTTAAAACTGAGATGCGAAGGAATTTCTTCTGTAGGTAGTGAATGTCTGGAATTGTCTTCCCCAGAGAGTCGTGGAGGCTAGATCACAGAAAGTATTTAAAGAGGAGGTAGATAGAATTTTGAAATATCGGGGAGTTGAGGGCTATGAGGAGCTGGCACGAAGGAGGAGTTGAGGTCTGGGGCAGATCAGCCATGATCTTATTGAATGGTGGGGCAGGCTTGAGGGGCAGAATGGCCGCCTCCTGCTCCTATTTCTTATATTCTCATTGTGGCTAAATACATAACCTTATTCCAAACTGCACTTTTAAAGCATCAACTTGCACTTATATCGCACCTTGAATGAAATAAGGTGAGGTGAAATGGACAGCAAACTGCAATAGACAAGCTGAGAAAACTTGACCAAAGGCAGAGAGGAGTAGCAAAGTGGAAAGGTTTACTGAGGGAATACTGGAGAGCAAGACTGCGATAGCTAGAGACTGTGTACTGTAGGAGGAATTTCTTTTGGGCCTCCTTATCTCGAGAGACAATGGATACGCGCCTGGAGGTGGTCAGTGGTTTGTGAAGCAGCGCCTGGAGTGGCTATAAAGGCCAATTCTGGAGTGACAGGCTCTTCCACAGGTGCTGCAGAGAAATTTGTTTGTTGGGGCTGTTGCACAGTTGGCTCTCCCCTTGCGCCTCTGTCTTTTTTCCTGCCAACTACTAAGTCTCTTCGACTCGCCACAATTTAGCCCTGTCTTTATGGCTGCCCGCCAGCTCTGGCGAATGCTGGCAACTGACTCCCACGACTTGTGATCAATGTCACACGATTTCATGTCGCGTTTGCAGACGTCTTTATAACGGAGACATGGACGGCCGGTGGGTCTGATACCAGTGGCGAGCTCACTGTACAATGTGTCTTTGGGGATCCTGCCATCTTCCATGCGGCTCACATGGCCAAGCCATCTCAAGCGCCGCTGACTCAGTAGTGTGTATAAGCTGGGGATGTTGGCCGCTTCAAGGACTTCTGTGTTGGAGATATAGTCCTGCCACCTGATGCCAAGTATTCTCCGAAGGCAGCGAAGATGGAATGAATTGAGACGTCGCTCTTGGCTGGCATACGTTGTCCAGGCCTCGCTGCCGTAGAGCAAGGTACTGAGGACACAGGCCTGATACACTCGGACTTTTGTGTTCCGTGTCAGTGCGCCATTTTCCCACACTCTCTTGGCCAGTCTGGACATAGCAGTGGAAACCTTACCCATGCGCTTGTTGATTTTTGCATCTAGAGACAGGTTACTGGTGATAGTTGAGCCTAGGTAGGTGAACTCTTGAACCACTTCCAGAGCGTGGTCGGCAATATTGATGGATGGAGCATTTCTGACATCCTGCCCCATGATGTTCGTTTTCTTGAGGCTGATGGTTAGGCCAAATTCATTGCAGGCAGATGCAAACCTGTCGATGAGACTCTGCAGGCATTCTTCAGTGTGAGATGTTAAAGCAGCATCGTCAGCAAAGAGGAGTTCTCTGATGAGGACTTTCCGTACTTTGGACTTCGCTCTTAGACGGGCAAGGTTGAACAACCTGCCCCCTGATTTTGTGTGGAGGAAAATTCCTTCTTCAGAGGATTTGAACGCATGTGAAAGCAGCAGGGAGAAGAAAATCCCAAAAAGTGTGGGTGCGAGAACACAGCCCTGTTTCACACCACTCAGGATAGGAAAGGGCTCTGATGAGGAGCCACCATGTTGAATTGTGCCTTTCATATTGTCATGGAATGAGGTGATGATACTTAGTAGCTTTGGTGGACATCCGATCTTTTCTAGTAGTCTGAAGAGACCACGTCTGCTGACGAGGTCAAAGGCTTTGGTGAGATCAATGAAAGCAATGTAGAGGGGCATCTGTTGTTCACGGCATTTCTCCTGTATCTGACGAAGGGAGAACAGCATGTCAATAGTCGATCTCTCTGCACGAAAGCCACACTGTGCCTCAGGGTAGACGCGCTCGGCCAGCTTCTGGAGCCTGTTCAGAGCGACTCGAGCAAAGACTTTCCCCACTATGCTGAGCAGGGAGATTCCACGGTAGTTGTTGCAGTCACCGCGGTCACCTTTGTTTTTATAGAGGGTGATGATGTTGGCATCGCGCATGTCCTGGGGTACTGCTCCCTCGTCCCAGCACAGGCATAGCAGTTCATGTAGTGCTGAGAGTATAGCAGGCTTGGCACTCTTGATTATTTCAGGGGTAATGCTGTCCTTCCCAGGGGCTTTTCCGCTGGCTAGGGAATCAATGGCATCACTGAGTTCCGATTTGGTTGGCTGTATGTCCAGCTCATCCATGACTGGTAGAGGCTGGGCTGTAGGAGGAATTAACAATGAGGGAAGTGTGAAGAGTCCATGAAGAAGAATGCATAGGTGCGGTGAGGATATGGGAAGGAGGAGGAGCTGCCTGACCCTCAAGACTCCTCATTTCCCTAATGTTGGAGGCCGGACAAGCAGTGCAGCTTGACATAAAGTGACCAGCTTCTGTTTCTTGCAGCCCAGGAGATTCTGAACAGCAGGAGGCAGCTGCCTGAGATGTGTATTTGCTGCAGAGTTCCTCCAGTTTTTGTCTATTTAAAAGGGGGGAAGTTTCTGTGTGTATGTATGTGTTTTCAGTCAAACAAAAACTGCAGTTATTTACAGCAGTTTATAAATAGTCCCTGGGAGTTTAATTAGGAAGTGCACTGTTCATAAATAATCACCATCATTCTTTCATTACACGGGAATGATGAAGTCTCTTGCTGAAGTTCTCTGGATGAGGGTTTATAATGCAAGCTTACACTGGCTAGCAGGCAACTATACTTCTTTCCTCCCCCCCCCTCCTCACTTGCCCCTCTCCCTCAAAATAAAATTAAGATAATTTAAGGGGAAGCTAGATAAACATGTGAAGGAGAAAAGAATTGGATATGTTGTTTGAGTGAGATGAAAACATGGGAAGAAGCTCATATGGAGTGCAAACACTGATATGGACCAGTGGGGCCGAATGGCTGTAAGTGCTGTATATTTCTGTGCTTTTTGTAGCATTCAGGTTCAAGTTGTGATAGGAAGGGATAAAAACACAACTGGAAAGTTGAAATATTCAGACAATATTGGAAATGCACAACAGGTTGGTCAGATTGTTAAAATGGGTCGGAATTATCTAGCATGGTATTTTCATGGAATCATAGAGCACAGAAGGAGGCCATTCGCCTCATTGTGTTTCCACCCAAAGCCTCGATTGTGCTGCTGTTCTCTCTGTTCACCCTGAACCTTGTTGCCCTGGGACTGATTGCATTCTCCGCCCACTAGGTTGTGGTCAGTTTTGAGTTTGTGTATCAGCTAAACTCCTAGCAGAAAATTCCACTCCCTCAGCATCCTCTGTGCAAATAATTATTTTAAACTTTAGCTTTAATCCTTTGTTAAATTGGTGCACTCTTGTCAACTGTCTCACTGACCAGTGGAAACAATCTATAGCTGCTTGTCCCAGTATATTCCTAAATAAAAGCAAAATACTGTGGATGCTGGAAATCTGAAATCAAAACAAGAAATGCTGGAACCACTCAGCAGGTCTGGCAGCATCTGTGAAAAGAGAAGCAGAGTTAACGTTTCGGGTCAGTGACCCTTCTTCGGAACTGACAAATATTAGAAAAGTCACAGGTTATAAGCAAGTGAGGTGGAGGTGGGGCAAGAGATAACAAAGGAGGTGTAGATTGGACCAGGCCACATAGCTGACCAAAAGGTCACGGAGCAGAGGCAAACAATATGTTAATGGTGTGTTGAAAGACAAAGCATTATTCCTAAATAATGTTGACTACTTTGATCAGGTCACCGCTTAAGCACCAGTTTTAATAAAAGGTCATCGACCTGAAACGTTAACTCTGTTTCTCTGTCCGCAGATGATGCCAGACCTTCGGGTATTTCCAGTATTTTCTGTTTTTATTTCACCACTTAGCCTTCCCCAGCTCCAATTAAACAAGTTCCAGCAAGTCTTGAATACACAGCAAAGGAACATTGCAAATTCTGCAGATCTGAAACAAAAGCAAAAAATGCTGGAACAGTGTGGCTGATCTCTCAGCATCTGTGAAGAGAACAGTTAACGTCTTAGATTGCAGCCCTTCAGTAAAACTGTATACCCTAATCCCTGCAAACAGCCAAATAAATCAGCATTGCACCTTTTCCATTACTTTATACCTTATCTATAATGGAGTGCTCAAAACTGCATGTAATACTCCCAACTCACATCAAACTGTAGGATGGGAGGCTGGCCAGAAGAAATTTGCAATAGTACGAAGGGGGTTCTGATGAAAAGTCACTGACCTGAAATGTTAACTCTCCACAGATGCTGCCAGACCTTCTGAGTAGTTCCAGCACTTTTTTGTTTTTATTTCAGATTTCCTGCATCTGCAGTATTTTGCTTTTATTATCAAATAAGGCCATATGGGTTGAAGTGAAGAACAAAACAGGGACAATTGCTGCTGGGCATATACTATGGATTCCCAAACTGTCAGAGGTAGAAGAGCAAATATGTAGGCAAATCCCTAAGAAGTGCAAAACAGTAAGGCAATAATAGTGGGAGATTTCAACTATTAATTGGGATAGAGTTAGTGTGACTGTTTAATATTGTCTGGAATTATTATTTCTAAAAGCTTTCCCACCTTAGAGGTTAAACTGACTGGCCTGTAGCTGCTGGGCTTATCTATACACTCTTTTTGAACAAAATGATTGAATTTTTGAAGAGGTAACGAGGAGGGTCAATGAGGGTAGTGCGTTTGATGTGGTCTGTATGGATTTTAGCAAGGCTTTGGATGAGGTCCCACATGGCAAGCTGGTCATGCAAATAAAAGCCCATGGGATCCAAGACGATGTGGAAAGTTGGATCCAAAATTGACTCAGACGGGAATCAAAGGGTAATGGTCGATGGGTGTTTTTGCTACTTGAAAGCTGTTTTCAGTGGGGTTCTGCAGGGCGTGGTACTGGGTCCCTTGCTTTTTGTGTTTTATATCTGTGATTTGGACTTGAATTTCTGGGCAATGATTAAGAAGTTTGCAGATGATACAAAAATTGACCATGTGCTTAGTAATGAAAGCAGCTGTAGACTGCAGGAAGATATCAATGGTCCAGTTAGGTGGGCGGACAGTTGTAAATGGAGTTCAATCAGAAGTGAGAGGTAATGCATTTGGGGAAGGCTAACAAGCAAGGGGATACACAATAAATGGTAGCATACGGCGAAGTGTAGAGGAGCAGAGGGACATTGGAGTGCATGTCCACAGGTCCCTGAGGTTGGCTGGACAGGGAGATAAGGTGATCAAGAAGGCATATGGGATACTTGCCTTTATTAGCTGCGGCATAGAATAGAAGAGTTGGCAGGGTTGTAGGTGTCGCTGGCAGGGCCAGAATTTGTTGCCCATCCCTAATTGCCCTTGAGAAGTTGGTGGTGAGCCATCTTGAATTCAGTTGAGTGGTTTGCTAGGCTATTTCAGAGGGCAGTTAAGAGTCAACCACATTGCGGTGTGTCTGGAATCACATGTAGGCCAGACCAGGTAAGAACGGCAGCTTTCCTCCCCTAAAGGACATTAGTGAATCAGATGGGTTTTTTCTACAGACGATAGTTTCATGGCACAATTACTGAGACTAGCTTTCAATTCCAGATTTTTATTCATTAATTGAATTTAAATTCCACCAGCTGTCATGGTGGAGTTTGAACCTGTGCCCCCAGGACAATTAGCCTGGGCTATGATGTTGAATGACAGAAGTACCACCCAGAATTTACAATTCTGCCCTGCAGAACACCACTGGAAACAGCCTTCCAGTCACAAAAACACCCTTTGCTTCTTGTCTCTGAGCCAATTTTGGATCCAACTTTCCACGTTGCCTTGGATCCCATGGGCTTTTATTTTCATGACCAGTTTGTCATGTGGGACCTTGGATTACTAGGTCTGTGACATTACCACTACGCTACCATCTTCCCACATGCTGTGTGCTGTATAAAACACTAGTTAGACTACATTTGGAGTACTGCATGTTGTTCTGGTCACTGCACTGCAGGAAAAGATGTAATTGCACTGGAGAGGGTGCAGAATAATTTAGGAGGATGTTGCCTGGAATGACTAATTTTAGTTGTGAGGAAAGATTGCATAGGCTAGGTTTGTTTTCTTCAGAACAGAGAAGGCTGAGGGGAGACCTAATTGAAATGTATATAATTGTGAGAGGCCCAGATAGAGTGGATAAGTCGGCCCAATTCTCCTTGATTGAGGAGTCCATACAAGGGGGCATAGATGTAGGGTAAGAGGTGTGAGATTTAGGTGGGATTCAAGGGGAAATTGTTTCACCGAGAAGGTGGGAGGGATCTGGAACTCACTGCCTGAAAGGGTGGTAGAGGCAGAAACCCTTTTCACATATAGAAAGTACTTGGATACGCACTTGAAGTGCAGTAACCTATAAGGCTGTGAACCAAGAGCTGGAAAGTGGGATTAGGCTGGATGGTTACT
The DNA here is from genome assembly GCF_036365525.1 of Heterodontus francisci. Classification (NCBI taxonomy): domain Eukaryota; kingdom Metazoa; phylum Chordata; class Chondrichthyes; order Heterodontiformes; family Heterodontidae; genus Heterodontus; species Heterodontus francisci. The sequence continues at coordinate 6,321,367 of NC_090376.1, forward strand.
TGTCGGCCGAGGAGGGCCTACTGGGCTGAATGACCTCCTTCCATGCTATAAATTTCTATGATTTTGATTCTTAATTTCCATTTCTATTTGAACAATCATCTCCAGTACACATTACACCGTCTCTGGTGGTTCACCAATCCCAATATTCAGTTTCTCTGTGAAAGCTACGGCAAAATGCATGGTTTGTAGTCTGCCAATCCCTCATACACTACAAACTTGCTTCTTTTATCTGGCTGGCCTTACCCCTACATGATTGTTCCTATAGCACAAGTATGCCAATAGAGAGCCATTTATTGGCATTTACTTCTTCTGGCCAATTTAATTCTCCTTTCTGGACATTCTCAACTTTCTCCTTTGTAGATTTCTTGACTGTTTATTGTCCTTTAGTTGCTGAGTGTTTCACATTTGATCTAATCGTATTATTAGATATTAGAATAGAAATTAGAACATTACAGCGCAGTACAGGCCCTTCGGCCCTCGATGTTGCGCCAACCTGTGAAACCATCTGACCTACACTATTCCATTTTCATTCATATGTCTATCCGATGACCACTTATATGCCCTTAAAGTTGGCGAGTCTACTACTGCTGCAGGCAGGGCGTTCCACGCCCCTACTACTCTCTGAGTAAAGAAACTACCTCTGACATCTGTCCTATATCTATCACCCCTCAACTTAAAGCTATGTCCCCTCGTGTTTGCCATCACCATCCGAGGAAAAAGACTCTCACTATCCACCCTGTCCAACCCTCTGATTATCTTATATGTCTCTATTAAGTCACCTCTCCTCCTCCTTCTGTCCAACGAAAACAACCTCAAGTCCCTCAGCCTTTCCTCGTAAGACCTTCCCTCCATACCAGGCAACATCCTAGTAAATCTCCTCTGCACCCTTTCCATAGCTTCCACATTCTTCCTATAATGCGGTGACCAGAACTACACGCAATACTCCAGGTGCGGTCTCACCAGAGTTTTGTACAGCTGCAGCATGACCTCGTGGCTCCGAAACTCGATCCCCCTACTAATAAAAGCTAACACACCATATGCCTTCTTAACAGCCCTATTAACCTGGGTCGCAACCTTCAGGGATTTATGTACCTGGACACCAAGATCTCTCTGCTCATCTACACTACCAAGAATCTTCCCATTAGCCCAGTACTCTGCATTCCTGTTACTCCTTCCAAAGTGAATCACCTCACACTTTTCCGCATTAAACTCCATTTGCCATCTCTCAGCCCAGCTCTGCAGCCTATCTATGTCCCTCTGTACCCTACAACATCCTTCGGCAGTATCCACAACTCCACCGACCTTAGTGTCATCCGCAAATTTACTAACCCACCCTTCTACACCCTCTTCCAGGTCATTTATAAAAATGACAAACAGCAGTGGCCCCAAAACAGATCCTTGCGGTACACCACTAGTAACTAAACTCCAGGATGAACATTTGCCTTCTTTCAGCTAGCCAATTTCTGATCCAAAGCTCTAAATCACCTTCAACCCCATACTTCCATATTTTCTGCAATAGCCTACCGTGGGGAACCTTATCAAACGCCTTACTGAAATCCATATACACCACATCCACTGCTTTACCCTCATCCACCTGTTTAGTCACCTTCTCGAAAAACTCAATAAGGTTTGTGAGGCACGACCTACCCGTCACAAAACCGTGCTGACTATCACTAATGAACTTATTCTTTTCAAGATGATTATAAATCCTGTCTCTTATAACCTTTTCCAACATTTTACCCACAACCGAAGTAAGGCTCACAGGTCTATAATTACCAGGGCTGTCTCTACTCCCCTTCTTGAACAAGGGGACAACATTTGCTATCCTCCAGTTTTCCGGCACTATTCCTGTCAACAATGACGACATAAAGATCAAGGACAAAGGCTCTGCAATCTCCTCCCTAGCTTCCCAGAGAATCCTAGGATAAATCTCATCTGGCCCAGGGGACTTATCTATTTTCACACTTTCCAAAATTGCTAACACCTCCTCCTTGTGAACCTCAATCCCATCTAGCCTAGTAGCCTGAATCTCAGTATTCTCCTCGACAACATTTTCTTTCTCTACTGTAAATACTGACGCAAAATATTCATTTAACACTTCCCCTACCTCCTCTGATTCCACACACAACTTCCCACTACTATCCTTGATTGGCCCTAATCTAACTCTAGTCATTCTTTTATTCCTGATATACCTATAGAAAGCCTTAGGGTTTTCCCTGATCCTATCCGCCAATGACTTCTCGTGTCCTCTCCTTGCTCTTCTTAGCTCTCCTTTTAGATCCTTCCTGGCTAGCTTGTAACTCTCAAGCGCCCTAACTGAGCCTTCACGTCTCATCCTAACATAAGCCTCCTTCTTCCTCTTGACAAGCGCTTCAACTTCTTTAGTAAACCACGGCTCCCTCGCTCGACAACTTCCTCCCTGCCTCACAGGTACATACTTATCAAGGACACGCAGTAGCTGCTCCTTGAATAAGCTCCACATTTCAATTGTTCCCATCCCCTGCAGTTTCCTTCCCCATCCTACGCATCCTAAATCTTGCCTAATCGCATCATAATTTCCTTTCCCCCAGCTATAATTCTTGCCCTGCGGTATATACCTGTCCCTGCCCATCGCTAAGGTAAACCTAACCGAATTGTGATCACTATCACCAAAGTGCTCACCTACATCTAAATCTAACACCTGGCCGGGTTCATTACCCAGTACCAAATCCAATGTGGCATCGCCCCTGGTTGGGCTGTCTACATACTGTGTCAGAAAACCCTCCTGCACACACTGGACAAAAACTGACCCATCTAAAGTACTCGAACTATAGTATTTCCAGTCGATATTTGGAAAGTTAAAGTCCCCCATAACAACTACCCTGTTACTCTCGCCCCTGTCGAGAATCATCTTCGCTATCCTTTCATCTACATCTCTGGAACTATTGGGAGGTCTATAAAAGACTCCCAACAGGGTGACCTCACCTCTCCTATTTCTAACCTTGGCCCATACTACCTCAGTAGACGAGTCCTCAAACGTCCTTTCTGTCGCTGTAATACTCTCCTTAATTAACAATGCCACACCCACCCCTCTTTTACCATCTTCTCTGTTCTTACTGAAACATCTAAATCCCGGAACCTGCAACATCCATTCCTGCCCCTGCTCTACCCATGTCTCCGAAATGGCCACTACATCGAGATCCCAGGTACCAACCCATGCTGCAAGCTCACCCACCTTATTCCGGATGCTCCTGGCGTTGAAGTAGACACACTTTAAACCAGGTTCTTGCTTGCCAGTGCCCTCTTGCGTCCTTGTAACCTTATCCCTGACCTCACTACTCTCAACATCCTGTACACTGGCACTACAATTTAGGTTCCCATTCATGGAATCCTTCCCTCTTTTCATCCTTATTTGAGTTGCATCCTTTCCATCTCCTATTTTAGATCATTTCTAATCACTAATGTGTAGTTCTATTTTACACTCAACTTAATATCAGTCACCGGTTGCCAAATCTGCTACTTTTAGGCTGCTGACCTGGTTTGCTCCATGCCTCAGTCAGATCAAGGAGCATTTCTTCCTTGTTGGAGTAGCAACGTATTGCCTGAGATAACAATCATGGAGACGTTGCATGAAGTAAATCCTCTGTCTCACCACAGGCATTCTCCCAATTCCAGCCTATGTTTCGATAACTAAAATCTCCAACAACTATAAAACTATAATTTTGTGGTACTCCTCTCCAATTTGTTAATTAAATTTTGTCATGAATTTCCGCCATTTGGTCTATATTTTACACCCAAATAATGGGGCCAGTCCTTGGCGATTCTCTAGTTGAGTCCAAAAGGATTATGTTGAAGGATTTTCACTGTTGGAGGTGCTATGTTTTAGATGTGACTTTAAACTGAGGCCCTGTTTTTGTGCTTAGGAGGACATAAAAGATCCCATGGCACTATTTTGAAGATCAGGGGAATTTGCCCAGTGTCCTGGCCAATATTTATCTCTCAACCAACACCACTAAAACAGGTTATCTGATCATAATCACATTGCTCTGTGTGGGAGCTTGCTGTGTGCAAATTGACTGCTATGTTTCCTAATTTGCAACAGTGACCACAGTTCAAAATACTTCAGTAAAGCGATTTGGGACTTCGTGAAAGGCACCAGACAAATGCAAGTCTTAAGTTTGTTTGGATTATTTCTCTTTAAATTATTTTGCTGGTGTTCTAGCTCTATGTTGTCTCTTAATACTGCACCCCTTTCCTCCTTCCATGTCCCTGCTGAAAGGAATATTTAATGATGAATCCTGTCCCAGTTGCAGCCAATTTTCATTTACTGCTGTAACATTTTTTTTTTATTGATCACTGCCTGTAGTTCCCCAGATTTGTTTCTTCTACATATACACCTTTTAAACAATGAAAGAACTTGCATTTCTGCAGGCCTTGCACACTTTTCACTTGGGAACCTTTCCAGCAAGTTTGACAATGAAGCACTCCCTCATCCGAGATTGTCTCAAATTTCTGGACTTGGACTTGAACCCACAGCCTTCTGACTCAGTGAGAACGCTACCAATGAGTCAAGGCTGACTCTTTATTGTGGATTCCCTTGGGTTAGCATGTTTTTTTGCTATCCCACATCCTGGTATCGTTTTTGCTATATTGTCCTGCTAATCTTTGTTAACCTTTCCACCTTAATAGCTCAACATCTAAAGTTTACTTTCCTTATTAGTTTATCTACTCTGTTCTATGCCCTTCCTCAGCCATATTAATTTAAGCCCTACCCTACATTCTAGTTGGCTTCCATGTGAGGATATTGGTTGCAATAGTGGGTCATCTACTTGTGCAGCTCATTCTTGCCCCAAAAATCTGAACCCATATCTCTAGACAGGCATTCATAGCAACAGGAATAGGCCATTCAGCCCCTTGAACCTGTTCTGCCATTAAGCACTGTTTAGTGCTGGCTAGTATGAGGCACAGGTAATAATGCTGAGATTACTATCTTTGAAGTCTTGTTTGTTCCACCCCTTTTGAAACTTGCCACTTTTCCCCAAGTCATTGTTGTGAGCTTTTAACTGTTGAAACCTCTGCTACGTTCCTGTGCTAACTTCTCCACTCCCTTGCCCAGTGTGGTCTATTTCCATAGTGCTGTGTTTTGTTTTATTGGTTTGTGGGATGTGGGTGTTGCTGGCTAGGCCAGCATTTGTTTCCCATTTGTAATTGCCCTTGAGGAGGTGGTGGTCAGCTGCCTTCTTGAACCGCTGCAGTCTTTGAGATGCAGATACTCCAATATTGCTGGTAGGAAGGGAGTTCCAGGATTTTGACGCAGCTACAGTGAAGGAATGGCAATTTAGTTCCAAGTCAGGATGGTGTATGATTTGGAGGGGAATTTGCAGGTGGAGGTGTTCCAATACATCTGCTGCCCCTTTCCTTCTTGATGGTAAAGGTCGGGGGTTTGGAAGGTGCTGTACTAGGGACTTTGAGTTGCTGCAGTGCATCTTGTAGATGGTACGCACTACTGCCACTGTGTGTTGGTGCTGAAGGGAGTGAATATTGAAGGTGGTGAATGGATTGCTTATTGCTCCTGTTCCTGAGCCTTTGCTTTTGGATCAAGTAATCAGTATTGAAAGCTTATTAATGAAGACATGCCTTCAGGATGCACTTAACCCTCCCACTCCCCCATCCCCAAAGGATCTATCCTTGACACCCTCCTATTTCTCATCAGCATGTTGTCCCTCATAGACATTGAAAGCACAGTTTTACTTTTCACATATATTCTGATGGTACTCGGCTCGACCTCACCACCACTTTTCTCTCGACTTCTCCACTGTTGCTGAATTATCGGACTGCTTATCTGACTGGATGAGCAGAAATGTCCTCCAGTTAAACATTGGGAAGACTGAAGCTATTGTTTTTGGTCCCCACTCCAAACTCCGTTCCCTTGCTACCGATTCCATTCCGCTCTCTAACAACAGTATGAGATTAAGCCAGTCTGTTTGCAACCTTGGTGTCACGTTTGACCCAGAGATGAGCTTCTGACCTCATATTGATGCCATAGCTAAAACCGCCTATTTCCACCTCTAACATTGCCCGACTTCGCCCCTGTCTCAGCTGATCTGATGGAACCCTCATTCATGCCTTCATTACCACTAGACTTCACTATTCCTACACACTCCTGGCTGGTCTCACATTCTACTTTCTGTTAGCTTGAGGTCATCCAAAATTCTGCTGCACATGTCTTAACTCTCACCAAGTTCCATTCCCCTGTCACCCCTGTGCTCGCTCATCTACATTGGCTCCTGGTCAAGCAACATCTTAATCCTAAAATTCTCATCCTTGTTTTCAAATCTTTCCATGGCCTTGCCCCTCCCTATCTCTGTAATCTCCTTCAGCCCCACAATCCTGCAAGATATCTGCGCCTCTCTAATTCTAGCCTCTGGTTCATCCTGTTTTTAATTGCTCCGCCATTGGTGGCTGTACCTTACGTTGCCTAGACCCCAAATGCTGGGATACTCTCCTTGCACCTCTCCACCTCAGTTTTCTTCCTATAAGACACTCCTTAAAACCTACCTCTTTGACCAAGCTTTTGGTCATCTGACCTAATATATCTCCCTTTGTGTTTTCGATGTCACACTTTGTTTTATATTGCTAATGTAAAGCGCCTTGTGACATTTTAGTGCATTAAAGGCGCTATATACTAGGTGTAGGCTCGAAGGGCCGAGTGGCCTACTCCTAATTTGTATGTTCGTATATAAATATAAGTTCTGCTCTTCATGGGTTGTCACTTGTTTTCAATCTTTATCCTCTCTTTTTGTTTGCCTGTGGAGTAAGCATCTTGTTAAAAATCTGTGTTCAGGACGTTGGTGACAGCGGCATGGTGGTATTTATTGCCCGTCAGAAGATGGTGGTGGACCACTGTCTTGAACTACTGCAGTCTGTGCGGCGACACTACTCCCACAGTGGTGTTTGCAAGGGATTTCTGGGATATTGATCCAATGACGAGGAAGGGAGAGTGATGTATGTCCAAATTGGGGTAATGTGTGAATTTGACGATGATGCTGTTCCCCTGACATTGTTCCTCTTGCCCTTCATGGTAGATGTCATGGGGGAGGCAGGTTTTGTCCTGTTGGAATATCTGCACCCGAAGTCCTCTGTCATTATGGGGTGAAATATCATCATCTGTCCCTCAAACATGAAACTTCCCGGAAATGTCTCTGCTCTAAGTATGCAAAATAACCAGGCACTCTCATCCACACAACACTGACTGCGGCTGTCCTGTCATTGCGCTTTATCCAACTTGCCATATAACATTATTTTTTCTCTCTTTCTCAGGTATCAGAAGCATGTGCATACTTACAGGATCTTACCCGATGAAGATGATTTTCTAGCAGTACAGGTAAGAGAAGGTACACAGACTGTTACGTCTGATTAGTAGTTCCTTTATTGTGAATCGGTGTTAATGGAGTGTTGTCCAATACATGAGTCAATAGTTACATGTGGCTAATTGGGAATCCAGATGTGGGCATCGTAAATAGAGTATGAGTAGCAGAAACTGTTGAGAATGTGATCTGAATACTCATTTGTATGGTATATACATGTGATCTTTAACATTTTGTGCGTTGGTTGGTAAAATGGTTTTATTTGGTTATGAATGGTAATAGATGTTTAAGCAAATATACCGCCATGTGAAATGCATTTATTGGTACTGTATGTAAGGCATTTCCTACTAAAGTTAGCTTGTGGCTAAAATGGTGTTGCTGTAGTCACAAACTGTGTCTAGTCAGCAATTTCTATTGGACAACACTGGGCTAGTGCCAATCACTAATGAAACATGGGTTTTAGGCAACCAGTGGCAACCCCCATTAAAATATAAAAGCAAAATACTGCGGATGCTGGAAATCTGAAATAAAAACAAGAAATGCTGGAAATACTCAGCAGGTCTGGCAGCATCTGTGGAGAGAGAAACAGAGTTAACGTTTCAGGTCAGTGACCCTTCTTCAGAGTTCTGAATTCTAGCAACATTCCTGTGGGGTTGACACCAGCTGTGTGAGGTTTGTGTATTGGGAGCCAGTGGCACTGCCTTGGGATGAAACCCATCTCAAAGGAGTGATGGTTGCAAACCAGTTTTGCACCCTCCCCATCCCAAAGAAGTTTCTCTTCACAGTGCCATTTGTTCTGAAAATGTTGAATGTTCTTGCAATCTGGTTCCACTGTTTCCTCTTCAAATGAAAAGGATCAAAAAAAAAAGCAACGACGGGGAGATGAAGACTAGTCAACGGCAGAAGAACCAGTGAGGAGCTGAGAATTTTTTTTTTACTCAGCCAGTTTTGGTCTCGAATGCACTGCCTGAAAAGGTGGTGGAAGCAGATTCAATAGTAACTTTCTAAAGAATTGGATAAATACATGAAAATGAAAGATTTGCAGTGCTGTGAGGAAAAGGTCGGGGAGTGGGTTTAATTGGATAGCTCGTTCAAAGAGCCGGCAGAGGCATGATGGGTCAGGCTGTGTCTTCTGTGCTGTACTAACGTGGATTTCAGCAAGCATAGTGATGTGAAATTTTTTTGGGATCATGGAAAAGGTTACTGTGAAATTTCAATTCTACCTTTCCAGACTTGGGTAGAAAGCAAAGCAAAAATGCAGAGATGGAAATCCAGAGCAAAAAACAGAAAATGTTGGAAAATCACAGCTGGGCGGCACAGTGGCGCAGTGGTTAGCACCGCAGCCTCACAGCTCCAGCGACCCGGGTTCAATTCTGGGTACTGCCTGTGTGGAGTTTGCAAGTTCTCCCTGTGTCTGCGTGGGTTTCCTCCGGGTGCTCCGGTTTCCTCCCACATGCCAAAGACTTGCAGGTTGATAGGTTAATTGGCCATTATAAATTGCCCCTAGTATAGGTAGGTGGTAGGGAAATATAGGGACAGGTGGGGATGTGGTAGGAATATGGGATTAGTGTAGGATTAGTATAAAATGGGTGGTTGATGGTCGGCACAGACTCGGTGGGCCGAAGAGCCTGTTTCAGTGCTGTATCTCTCTAAATCTAAATCGTCAGGCAGCATCTGTGGAGGGGAAGGAAAGAAGTTAATGTTTCAAGTGCAGCCTCCTGTTGTGGAGGCAGAATATCAAGCTGCTTAACACCAGAATGAGCTGCTGCTGGTTACATGGCTATAGCTGATGGCAGTGGGAGCATTTTCAGATCATTAATTCGAAGCATGTCTTAATAATGGTGTATTTTACCCTGTATGTGTGGTATTTTTTTCTGACTTTAGCATATCTGTACCTGGTGACCACATTGCAACAAAAGTTAACTTGCAAACCAGTATTGGGCTTTGCGGGTTTTGTAGAATAGCATCCCAGTCATCTCTGTGCCAACCCCTTCCAAACACGTGAACAGGATTGGGCCATTCAGTCCTCTAGCCTATTCCACCAGTCAGCTGAATCATAGCTGATCTGGACCTCAACTCCGTTTACCAACTTCATATCCCTTGATATCTTTACCCAACTAAAATCTTATCTATCAGTTAAACATTTCAGTTGACCCTCGGCATCCACAACCATTTGAGTATTTCAGCTTGTACTTTAGAGGAGGGAAATGGGAATACTTGGATAGCTCTTTCGAAGAGTCATCACAGGTGTAATAGACAAAATGGCCTCCTCCTGTGTTTAGTCCCTGATTCGATATCTTTGTAAATGGGTGTTGAGCTTCTGAAGAGATCGGTGGGACAAGTTGCCGCAGGGATTAGCGTAAACCAGTTAGCCTTGATACCCTTACCTATCAAAAATCTATAGACCTCAGTCTTAAAAATTTCAATTGATCAAGAATCCACAGCCTTTATGGAGTAAAGAACTCTACATTTCTACTACCCTTTCTGTGAAAATTGTGCTTCCTGCCTTCCCTCCTGAATGATCGTTCCTTTGTTCAGGAGCCAAGGCCACAGATGTCAGCGCCAATGAAGAAACTACGAATTGGTAATGCTTTGGAGCAAAAGGGGGACAAAAGGCATTGGGAAGATGGGATGGAAGCCGAATGATATGCATTTGCTTAAATGTAACTAAACAAAGATACCCATTCTGTCGCACAATAGCTGCAAATGGCTGTCATAGCACTCGGGGAAACAATCACATGCAACAGATTGACATGTTTGACAGTGTGACAGCATTCTGCACTAGAGCATGTAATTTGCCTCTGGCAAATCTGAACAAACTGGTTCAATACAGAAGATCATCTGGAGTGGTTTTGGCAAAGGGAATAAAGAGTTTTTCTCCACTAAGCTTGGTTAAGAAGTAAGTTTATATAATTTACATTGATTTAATAATATAAAACCCACACTGTTTCTCTCTAGATAATGATCCAGCTCTCTCTAAAGGTATCTTGCACAAGTTACCTTGTCTGGGAGCCTGCACACTGTGTGCACATCCTGTCTGAGCGGATATTTGCATTACTGGTTTATTGCTACATGTGTCAGCTGTGGCTCAGTTGGAGCACTCTTGCCTCTTGAGTCCCCCTTGAAGACTTGAGCGCAAAAATCAAGGCTGACACTCGAATGCAGTACTGAGGAAGTGCATTGTTGGAGGTGCTTTCTTTCGGATGAGATGTTAAACTGAGGCCCCATCTGCCTGCTCCGGTGAATGTAAAAGATCCCATGGCACTGTTTCAAAGAAGAGCAGGGGAATTCTCCCCAGTGTCCAGTCCAATGTTTATCCCTCAATCAACATCACAAAAAATAGATTATCTGGTCATTATCACGTGACTGTTGGGAACTTGCTGTGTTCAAATTGGCTGCTGTATTTGCTGCATTACTATAGTGACTGCACTTCAAAAGTACTTCATTGGCTCTAAGTAGCTTTGAGATATCCAGTGGTGGTGAAAAGCACTATACAACTAAGTCTTTTTTTTCTCTGAGTCACTGCTGTACTTTTGGAGCAGACCTTATTGATCCCTGCCCTCACTGCCCTTTCGTAGAATCTTGCAGTACAGAAGGAGGCCTTTCAGCCCATCATGACTGTACGGGCTCTCCAGCTTTCCAAAAAAAAACTATCCTCGGCAGGACAGTTCCTATCTTGCCAATGCGCTCAACTGATGGAGAACTCTGTCAGTTTAAAAGTTCCATCTTAGTTGGGCATTTTTGAAGAGCTGTGTGTGAGCAGGTTATTTTTAATCCAAATTCCTCCTTGACACAGACTTGGGTTTTGAAACATCATAAGTTGCATCAATACAAGTTATGCACTTTGAAACTACACTGTATAAATGGAAGTTGTTGAAATTGGGGGACTGGTCACTGTATGACTGGCCCCCTCCCCTATCTGTCCCATTGTTTAGGTGATTGCCCTGAGAATACCATCTTTGTTGCTTCAAAGCAGGAGACTTTTGTTTACTAAAGCTGCTGTTCACACAGAATATCCTCGATGAGTTTCAAACTCTCTTTTTCTAATGGGTTCCCGTTGAAAGGACAATATTTTACACAGACACAGCTCTGAGCCTTCCCCCAGAATCATAACCTATCGTGGATAACCTAGAACTAGGGGGCATACCCTAGGGATAAGGGTTGACCATGTAGGACTGTTGAATCTCAGAATTATTACAGCGCAAAAGGAGGCCATTCGGCTCATTGTTTCTGTACCAATGCTCCAGACAAGCAATTCATCTAGTGCCATTCTTCCCATAACTTCTCCCCGTTGCCCTTTACAACCTTCCTTTTTAGATAACAGTTTAGTTCCCTTTTGAATACCTCGACAGAAATTTCTTCACTGTTAAGGTTGTGAATCTTTGGAATTCTCTACCCCAGAGAACTGTGAATGCTCAGTCATTGAGTATATACAAGACTGAGAGAAATAGATCTTTGGACTCTAAAGGAATCGGGGGATTTGGCGTTAGGGTGGAAAAGTGATGTTGAGCTTGAAAATGAACCATGACCTTACTGAACAGTGGAACAGGCTTGAGGGGCCTTATGGCCTACTACTCCTATTTCTTTCTTTCTTTCTTTCTTGGATTAGATTTTATTTTGTCATTTGTAATTTTTCTTCTGTTGAATTATTAACTGATACCAACATCTCCAGTATCGCGGTACAACAGTCTTTTTACTGATGTGTACTGTGGATATGGGTGGCTGTGATGAATAAAATGCTGGGCTTTTTTTCTTGTCCGTTATCTTTATTGATCTTGTCACAATTTAGGTGGACACAGTTGGCTTGACTGTTAGTTTTTGCACATTGTCCCTTACTGAATTCACAGGAAAAAAATTTGCTCGTCGCTCAGCATTAACCCCCAAGTAGCAGCAAGAGCTTCTTCCCACCCACCCACCCCCCCCCCCCCCCCCTCCACTCTGGTCTTCCTCAGCCAAACTGAAGTGAACATATGAGCTTGGGTGGTCTTTACACAGCTCAGGGAGTCAGTACCTCTCTCCCACAAGCTTAACTGTGCTGTTGATTGACAGCCTCTCTCCAGTTACATGTATATCAGCTCCTCAACCTGATCTCAACCAGGTTGTGCAGTGCTATAATTAAGTCAAGAGTAATGGTGAAAGTTTGAAAATTTCATAGTGGCCACTTGAAGTGTGTAAAAGCCCACCTGCAGAACAACAGAAATGTCCTTCTAAAGTTGCATTGTGTTGGTAAACAGTATTGAGTTACGTAACACTGGAGTGAAATACTGGTGCTGGGAGCAATTTGAGATGATAAATTCACAGTATCACACAGCAAGCCTATTTAAAAAAAAAAAATCATAGAATGATTACAGCGCAGAAGGATCCCATTTGGCCTGTTGTGTCTGTGCCAGCTCTCTGCAAGAGCAACGCAGCTAGTCCCACTGCCCCACCCTTTCCCCTTAGACTTGCAAATTTTTTTCTGTTTAGCTGCTTCTCCAATTCTGATTTGAAAGCCATGATTAGATCTGTCTCCACTATGTTGTAAGTGAGTGCATTCTAGATCCCAACCACTTGCTGCGTAGAAAGGTTTTTCCTCATGTCACTGTTGATTCTTTTGCCAGTCACCTCATATTTTGCCAGTGTCCTCTGGTTCTGGACCCTTCCGCCAATGGGAACAATTCCTTTCCATCTGCTGTTTCTAGATCCCTCATGATTTTGAACATCTCTATCAAATCTCCTCTCGACTTTCTTTTCTCTAAGGAGAACAGCCGGAGCTACTACAGTCTATCCACGTAACTGAAGTCCCTCACCCCTGGAACCATTCTTATACATCTTTTCTCACATCCTTCCTAAAATCAGTACCCAGAATTGGACACAATACACCAGTTGAGCCCGAACAAGTGTTTTATAAAAGTTCAGCATAACTTCCTTATTTTTGTACTCTGCCTCTAATTTATAAAGGCTAGGATTCCGTATGCCTTTTTCACCATTTACTCAACCTTTGTGCCACCTTAAATGGTTTGTGCACATATACTCCCAGGTCAGTCTATTCCTGCATTCCCTTTAGAATTGTACCCTTTAGTTTATATTGCCTATCCTCTACCTTTCCCGTTCGTGGGAATGTACCTCGACTGTACTCAAACCATCTTCTGTTTAAAGGCAGTGCATTGTTCTGTTAGAGTTTTGCCTGCCAATCTTTAATTCCAGTCACAGAATCACAGAATAATACAGTGCAGAAGAGGCCCATCGAGTCTGCACCGATGCATTAAAGGCACCTGACCTGTCTACCTAATCCCATTTGCCAGCACTTGGCCCATAGCCTTGAATGTTATGACATGCCAAGTGCTCATCCAGGTACTTCTTAAAGGATGTAAGGCAACCCGCCTCTACCACCCTTCCAGGCAGGGCATTCCAGACTGTCACCACCCTCTGGGTAAAAAAAGTTCTTACTCAAATCCACCTTAAACCTCCCGCCCCTCACCTTAAACTTGTGACCCCTCGTAACTGACCCTTCAACTAAGGGGAACAGTTGCTCCCTATCCACCCTGTCCATGCCCCTCATAATCTTGTACACCTCACTCAAGTCACCCCTCAGTCTTCTCTGCTCCAGCGCAAACAACCCAAGCCTATCCAACCTCTCTTCATAGCTTAAATGTTCCATCCCAGGCAACATCCTGTTGAATTGCCTCTGCACCCCCTCCAATGCAATCACATCCTTCCTATAATGTGGTGACCAGAATTGCACACAGTACTCCAGCTGTGGCCTTACCAAAGTTCTGTACAACTCCAACATGACCTCCCTGCTTTTGTAATCGATGCCTCGATTGATAAAGGCAAGTGTCCCATATGCCTTTTTCACCACCCTATTAATCTGCCCTTCTGCCTTCAGAGATCTATAGACAAACACACCATGGTCCCTTTGTTCCTCAGAACTTCCCAGTGTCAGGCCATTCATTGAATACTTCCATGTCACATTACTCCTTCCAAAGTGTATCACCTCACACTCTTCAGCGTTAAATTCCATCTGCCACTTTTCTGCCCATTTGACCATATATCTTCCTGTAACCTAAGACTCTCCACCTCACTGTTAACCACTCGGCCAATCTTTGTGTCATCCGCAAACTTACTGATCCTACCCCCCCACATAGTCATCTATGTCGTTTATGTAAATGACAAGCAACAGACAACAACAGTCAGCCTGGGCTAGATTGCTTCTCACCCCACTGAAATTGCCCACCTCCGATTAAGTATTTTTACCCTGGATTGTTCCTTGTCTGTCCCAAAAGCTAACCTAAACCTTATGATAGTATGATCACTGTTCCCTGCTGACACTTCATCCACTTGGCCAACCTAATTCCCCAGAACCTCATTGGGCTGGAAACATACTGATCAAGAAAATTCTCCTGAACACACTTCAAAAACTTATCCCCCCTCTGCCCTTTGCACTATTACTATCCTTGTTTATAGTTGGATAATTAAAGTGTCCCATTATCATACTCTACAGTTTTTGCACCTCTCTATAATTTCTCTGCAAATTTGCACTTCTATCTTTCTCACTAGTTATGGCCTATTGAAAACACCCAGTAGTGTAATGGAATCTCCAATGTTTCTTAACTCTAAACAATAGGTTCTGCCCTTGACCACTCCAGGGCATCCTCTCTCTCCAGCACTATAATAATCTCAATACTGCAACCCCTCTTTTTTTTTAAATTCTTCATGGGATGTGGGCGTCGCTGGCCAGGCCAGCATTTATTACCCATCCCTAATTGCCCTTGAGAAGGTGGTGGTGAGCTGCCCTCTTGAACCGCCGCAGTCCATGTGAGGTAGCTACACCCACAATGCTGTTAGGAAGGGAGTTCCAGGATTTTGACCCAGCGACAGTGAAGGAATGGCGATATAGTTCCAAGACAGGATGGTGTGTGACTTGGAGGGGAATTTGCAGCTGGTGGTGTTCCCATGCATTTGTTGCCCTTGTCCTTCTAGTTGGTAGAGGTCACGGGTTTGGAAAGTGATGTCTAAGGAGCCTTGGTGCATTGCTGCAGTGCATCTTGTAGATGGTACATACTGCTGCCACTGTGCGTCGGTGGTGGAGGGAGTGAATGTTTGTGGATGGGGTGCCAATCAAGCGGGCTGCTTTGTCCTGGATGGTGTCGAGCTGCACCCATCCAGGCAAGTGGAGAGTATTCCGTCACACTCCTGACTTGTGCCTTGTAGATGGTGGACAGACATTGGGGAGTCAGGAGGTGAGTTACTCGCTGCAGGATTCCTAGCCTTTGACCTGCTCTTGTAGCCATGGTATTTATACGGCTACTCCAGTTCAGTTTCTGGTCAATGGTAGCCCCTAGGTTGTTAGTGGGGGATTCAGCGATGGTAATGCTGTTGAATGTCAAGGGGAGATGGGTAGATTCTTTCTTGTTGGAGATGTCTTGATGTCAAGGGCAGTCACACTCATCTTTCTTTCCTTCCCTATCTTTCCTGAACACTTTGTATCCAGGAATATTTACTACCCAGTCCTGCCTTTTATTAAGCCAGGTCTCTATTATTGCCACAACATCTGCACCTGCAGCTCACCAACCTTATTTACCATATTTTGTGCATTTACATACATAGTAAAAAATTAATTTGAACTTTAAAATCAAAACACTGCAGAAGCTGGAAATCTGAAATAAGTGCTGGAAATACTCAGCAGGTCAGGCAGCATCTGTGAAGAGAGAAGCAGAGTTTATGTTACAGGTCTGTGATCTTTCATCAGGACTGATTCTGATGAAAGGTCACAGACCTGAAATGTTAACTCCGTTTTCCTTTCCACAGATGCTACCTGACCTAATTTAGACCTTATTGCATTCCCTGTTATCTGATCCCACCTAATGTTTTTCATTCAGGGTATGAGAGCATCACTAGCAAGGCCAGCATTTGTTGTGCATCCTTAATTGCCCTTGAGAAGGTCATGGTGAGCTGTCACATTGAACCGCTGAAGTCCATCTGGTGTAGGTACACTGACAGTGCTATTAGGAAAGGAGTTTCAGGCTTTGACCCAGCGACATGAAGGAACAGCGAGCTAGTTCCAAGTCAGGATGGTGTGTGGCTTGGAGGGGAACTTGCAGGTGGTGGTGTTCCGATGCGTCTTCTGTCCTTGCCCTTCTAGTTGATAGAGGTCACAGGTTTGGAAAGTGCTGTCGAAGGAGCTTTGGCGAGTTGCTGCGGTCTTGTAGATAGTACACACTGCTGTGATACTGCTTTCACTGCTCGAGTATTGGTTAACATACTGTTGTATACTCAACTATTAACGTATTCATCATTACAAGAAGGGGTGCAAGCCAATATGTGATATAGTAGTTCCGCAGTGTTAGTCAACAGTCAGCACGTGTATCTAAGAGCTCTCCTGTAATTTTATTTTGTAGTAAAGAATCCTTCATTCATCTTACCATTCAGCCCCAGATTGTTTGGTACGTTTGTGTTGAGAACTCAACACTGGTGCCATCGGAACTCAACAGAGTAGCAGCAAGGCAGAAGTGCTCAACATGCTCTGATGGTGTTTGCGGGACAGCAGTCACATTGGGACATCGAGGATGATAGTTGCTGCTGTGGAAAGCCCTAAAGCCTGGGATAACACTGCAGATTGCTGGAGGAAGCAACGATGGCGCAACAGATTTGAAGACCATCCTCAAAAATTGGTACTCGGGGAGAGTGTGAGTGAACAAAGGGAGTAATTTATTCGAATGGTGGCCATCAGGAAAGGCAGAAATCGTGCTCAAAAAAAGGAGTCTGTTCAAATCGGGGCAGCGACAGTTCACTGCCATTGCGCGTCATGGTTTTCCTGCCAAAAGTGCTTTGTGGGCTGAGTCTCCCTGAGCAGAGGCTGAAAGGCTGCGCTGCAGCCACAGAGCTTAGAGCTTGCCAGAGGTCCAAAGCTGCAGACACAGCACACCTGCACTGCTTTTTTTCCTTCAAGGAAAGTTTTTAAAAAGAAAATAGTTAAAGGAGAAAGCTCTAACAGAAGAATTCTTGTAAACAAGCAGTTTGGGCATCATGATCACAAAATACCCAGCGATGAACTGGAAGCTTCCTGATTTCCCCTACGAATTTCAGCTCTTCAGACAGCGCATGGAGTTATGCTTTTTAGATCTTGCTGTCACAGAACTCAACAAGTAAGCAATTAAGATAGATTGCGATTGGCAATGAAGGACTCCATTGCATCAATACTTCTGGACTGTCAGAAGCATACCAGAAAGACCCATCGAAACCCTCAACAACGTTAGAAGACCAACTGAAGGTCAAGATCCACTTCAGGATCCATCGACTGGAACTGATGGCCTCCAGACAACAGCCCGAAGAAATTGTTGACCAGTTTGTCAGTAGATGCCCTGAACGAGGGAAAGACTGTGATTTTTCAAATGCAGAGCTCAGAGAGGATAATGGAGCTGGTAACTGCATCAACTCTGATAGAGGCGTTCCAAAAAATCTGTTTGATAAGGGAAAAGGATATGACTGTGTGTCTTCTCAAGGATGGCAGAAAATACGAAGCCATAGCTGCAAGCAGGCATACATATGAGTGCTTGGAACAGCAACAGCCATAGGTGAGGTAGGCAAGACACCGCGACAGGGAAAGGTGTGCGGCAAGTACAGTCTAATGCATTAGCCAAGAAACTGTCCTGCATTTGGGATACCTGCAAGGCATGTGGTCTGAAGAGACACCGGGCAAGACTGTAGAAAATCTGGCAATGAAGAAGCGGGGTCAGAAGCCACAGTTCAAAAAGAAACAGACATTGCCTAGTGGCAAGAATAAAAAGAGTTTCCAAAAAATACTAGTTTAAGCACAGGCATGCCATGAGGTAGGCAAAGACCTGGACAGCAAAGAAGGCACTAAAAGTGAACAAGCTTTCCACACAGTGACAGTCACACACCACATGGATGCAATCACACAACTGGAAGCCTTCACTACAATCGAAATCATATGGCCAAACAGGAGTGGCAAGCACAAGCTACAACTGGTGCAAGTGCCAACATTTTACCACTGCGGATACTAAAAGACATGTATCTAGTGAAGTAGGAATCTGTTATAGCCAACAAGAGCTAGACTCCCTGCATATAATGGGCTGCGTGGGAACATTGATATTGGAGAGCAAATATGGAAATTCTGCATGGTCGCTGCAAGTCTTCTATGTTGACACCAATGGTTCGTTGGTAGCAGGACTACCAGCATTCAGTGAGCTCAAGATCGTGATGGTTCACAAAATCAGTAATATCCCAATGCTGCACAATCAAGGCAAATGTGACCCCATTGAGTCCTTTCAGGATTTGCAAAAGAAATACCTGGACAGATTTGACACCCTGGGCAGTTTTATAGGAGATGCTGTTCTTCTGAAAGACGATGCAGTTCCCTCCATAGATCCACCATAGAAGTTCAGTGCCAACATCAAGGGCTAAAAGCTGAGTGTGATACATTGGAACGAAAAGGGATTATTCGGCATGTTCAGCAACACATTGACTGGTGTAGCTCTATAAGCGCTGTAATTAAGAAAGATGGTACCATCAGAGTATGCCTCAATCCCGGAAGATTGAACAGACCACTCAAAAGATGCCCTTACAAAATTCTTGCTTTTGGAAGAGTTAAATCCAAGGTTTGCGAGGGCCAAGCTTTTCTCGAAGTTGGATGCAAAACGTGGATACTGGTCAGTCAACCTTTCTGACGATTCACAGAAGCTAATGACTTTCAGAACACCATTTGGAAAGTATTGCTTTCTATGGTAACCATTTGGTCTGTCAGTAAGTCAAGACCTATTTCAACAGCAAATGGATTGCATTACTGACAGTGTTCCTGGATGTTGTGCATTGCAGAGGACATAGCAGTCATGGAAGTAGCAAGGAAGAGCATGACAAGAGTCTTCACATCTTAATGGAGACGGGCAGAAGAGAAGGTCTCGTGTTTAATAGCAAAAAACTATGCTATCAATGTGAGCCACATCAACTTTTCCAGCTGAACTATTCTGATGCTGGAATACATCCGGATCCCAGTAAAGTTGAGGATATCCAATCAATGCCTACTCCAAGTCCAGGAATATTTACAGATATGTTAAGGTTTGTTTAACTTTGTAGCACTGTATATCTCAAATTTCTCCAAGAGTAGCTTGACTGCGTGAACTTCTCAAGAAACTATGCCATTGTGGCACGCATACCGTCACACATTCAATTTGCTAAAACAGTCACTTTCTGCAGAAGCATATTTGCAACATTACGACCCCAGGAAAGAAACTACACTTGAGGTGGATACTTCACAAAAAGGTCTCCGCACTTGTCTATTACAGGAAGGTAGACCAATAGCATTTGGTTCCAAAACTCGATCACCCACTCAGTTGAGCTGTTTGAATACAGAACGAGAAACATTAACATTGATATTCACTGTCATCAGATTTCATATATATCTGTTTGATAAATCTTTGTTGTCAAGACTAATCTCAAGATGTTGGCAATGATTTGGCAAAAATTACTCACCAGCATGCCACCTTGACTGCAAAGGCTATTAATTAAGCTACAAGGGTGCAATTGAGAGGTTCAGGATAAACTTCTGATGCATTGAGCCGACTACCTAACCCCAAGAAACAAGATGATATACCGCTAGATGTCCAAGTAACCAAAATAGATGTAGAACTAGAAGATGTGTACAATATTGATTAAATGCAATTTGGACAGAAAAAATGTGAAGAGCTCCAAGAAGAGACTTGCAAAGGTTCTGTCCTAAGGGCATTATGGCAGCTCATCAGTGTAATGAGGTTCCCACAGGCCTCAGAACCTTTGGACATATTGTGACGAATTAGGAATATCCGGTGGCATCATTTTTAAAGGTAGTAAGTGTTGATTCCAAAAGCGCTTCATCAAGATATCCTGAGACAATTGCATCAAGGTCACCTGGGCATTGAAAAGTCAAGATGACTTGCATGTGAGACAGTTTATTGGCCAGGAATCAATAGTGACAGAGAATGCAGTGAGGATGCACAGTGCATGTTAAGAGCATCAACCGAACCAACTCAGAGCCACTTCATCCTCATGATATTCCATCACATCCATGGTCAAGAATAGCCACTGACTTATTTACTGTCAATGGTGATGACTTTCTACTCATCACTGAGTACTTCCACAAATTTCCTATCATTCGCCAATTGAGGGATGCATCAAGCACGTTTGTAGCAAATGTGATAAGTGCAATATTTAGTCGTTATGGTTCCCAGGAGAAGATGGTGTCAGATAATGGTCCACAGTACACTGGCAAAGTGGGCTGTGAATGATGTTACATCATCTCCACATTATCCAAGATTAAACGGTCTCGCAGAAAGGATGGTGCGTACAGTAAAGTCACTAATTCTGAAATGTGAAGAAACCAATCAAGATATCCAAATAGCAATGTTACACATACGAGCAACACATCTAGATGCAGGATCATACTTAGAAGGCAATTAAGGACAACTCTTCCGAGTCATCACTCGATAAGATCATTCAGTCCAAGACAAATTGGCGAGACAAGAAAAAATTAAAACACATGACAGGAATGCAGGTGTGGAGTTATCTCCTTTACGGATCGGACAAAGGGTCAGTGATCCACCTGCAAGAGAAGATGTGGTTCCCTGCGGAACTGACCAAGATCTGTAATGAACTATGGTCATATGAAGTAACCACCCCTAATGGAACGATGTTGAGAAAGAATAAGCGTTAGCTGAGAGTTATTCAATGTCGTGCCTGACACTCCAGTAGCATCAAGAGCATGTTCATATTCAAGGCCTAAGAATGGAGCTGAAGAAAATGACAAGTACAATACACAAGTACAAGATAATTCACTCCAAATCTACCAGTCAAGAAAAGAATCGACAATTCCAGATCTCAGCAAAGTTTCACCGTTACAAGATCAAGTCTATTCGCCTTAGCAGAGAGGTCAGTGACTAGAGGGCATAGATTTAGTGATTGGTAGAAAAATTAGAGGGGACACGAGGAAAAACTTTTACACCCAGAGAGTGGTGGGGGTCTGGAACTCGCCGCCTGAAAGGGTAGTTGAGGCAGAAACCCTCAACTCATTCAAAAGGAGTCTGGATATGCACCTCAAGTGCCGTAATCTGCAGGGCTACGGACCAAATGCTGGAAGGTGGGATTAGAATACGTGGATTGTTTTTCGGCCGGCACCGAAACGATGGGCCAAATGGTCTCTTTCTGTACCTTAAACTTTCTACGATTCTAAGTCGAATTAGCAGACCACCCGTACGTTTCAGAGACACTTTATTGACTCTCATTGATCAATCATGTGTAAATTGCTGAAAGTAGAGACATGTCTAAGCTTTTCGTCTTGCACTTATCAGGACAACACGCAAGAATAACCTAAAAGCAAAATACTGCGGATGCTGGAAATCTGAAATAAAAACAAGAAATGCTGGAACCACTCAGTATGTCTGGCAGCATCTGTGGAAAGAGAAGCAGAGTTAACGTTTCGGGTCAGTGACCCCCCTTCGGAGTTCCTGCTGAGTGGTTCCA
The DNA here is from genome assembly GCF_036365525.1 of Heterodontus francisci. Lineage (NCBI taxonomy): Eukaryota > Metazoa > Chordata > Chondrichthyes > Heterodontiformes > Heterodontidae > Heterodontus > Heterodontus francisci. Next base: position 6,343,206 of record NC_090376.1, read on the forward strand.
GCATTTCTTGTTTTTTTTTACGCAAGAATAACCAATGTATTAATATAATTTAAAAATTTGAACAACAAATTAGCTAGCTAATTCACTTTGTTACTAAGCAGCACCAACATGTGTGGTGTTTGCCACTTACAGGGTGCTGCCATCAAGCCAAAAAGTCGCCCTGCCCATCACACAAATGAGTAATGTGATATATGAATATCAATACCAGTGTGATGCTAGGTATATAGGCCGTACATCCCAAAGACTGGCGGATCATATTAAACAACATGTCCCTTCCGCTGTTCGCAATGGGCAAGGTACATGCCATACCCAACCAGTCTGTGCTTGCAAAACTCAAAACCGTGTCCAACATTAGATGTGATTCCGCGATTGGACAACATTTGCTAAATAATTGCAGTGTGCTAAGAATTACTCTGACAACCAATTTAAGATTCTTTAGGACTTGCAGTGTGGCACATTTGCGCATACTGGAAGCTAATTGTATCAATACACAGGCCCTGTTCTTTGCAGACAGAAAGAACATGTACACGCATTGCGCCTGTTTCAGCTGAACAAAATAAATGACTGCCATTCGCTGGTTCATTCCTCAGGGCAATGCCTTGACCAATCGGTCAAGCTGCCTGGTTTAAATTTCAAACAAAGCATCGCAGTTAACTGTGTCAATGTAAACTGGTGCATTCTCCATGGCAACGCCTCTACCAATCAGAGTTCAGTTGCCAACCAATCAGCACTCTCTCTTCTCATGCAGTATAAGTTGTTTTCCCTTACATTGGTTATTCTTGTGTATTGTCCTGATGAGACATGTCTATTTTCAGCAATTCTCAAGTTCTGTACTGCCAAACGACTAAATGTGTAAATATCGTTAACAACTACCCTACTTCATTATGTACATAGCTTATAATTTGATATTTCCACTTACAGAAAAGGAATGTTGTGATTTGCTTAAGTATTAGTTAACATACTGTTTAATATATAAGTAGTTTTGTATACATCATCACGGGCAGTGATGTAAGCCAACATGGGATAGTAGACAGTGTTAGTCAGCACGTGTATCTTAGAGCTTTCCTGTAATTGTTATTTAATAAAGATCCTTCATTCAACTTATCATTCAACCTCCGATTGTTTGGTATGTTTGTGTTGAGAACTCAATAACTGGTGGAGAGGGTGAATGTTTAAGGTGGTGGATGAAGTGCTGATCAAGCGGGCTGGATGGTGTCGAGCTTTTTGGTGGAGCTGCACTCATTCAGGCAAGTGGAGTGTATTCCATTCCACTCCTGACTTGTGCCTGATAGTGGACAGACCCTGGGGAGTCAGGAGATGTGTTACTTGCCGCAGAATTCCCACCCTCTGACCTGCTCTTGTAACCTAACACTGACACTTCTTTTTACTCTCGTGCTTTTAGTCTCTCCCAACCCTTTGTGTACCGTGTTTCTCCTTTCTACTGCGACAACCTGGTTTCCATCCCCGTCACATTAGTTTAAACCCTCCCCAACAGCACAAGCAAACTGCTCCAAAAGCCATTGTTTCCAACTTTATTTAGGCCCACCTCCCCCAGAACCAGTCCCAATGGCCCAGCAATCTAAAGCCTTTTTTCCTGCACCATCTTTCCATCCTTGAATTCATCTACTGTATCCTCTTATTTCTATACTCACTAGGGTGTGGCACTGGTAGTAATCAGGAGATGAATAATTTTGAGGTCCTGTTTGCTCGTCTCCTGCCTTGTCCCCAAAATTTGCCTGCAGGACTGCATCCCTCTTTCTTCTTATGTCAATGGTATTTGTTGTATTATCTTTCTGGACTAATACAAACGAAACTGAAGGGCAGACATAAAGGTTTTGAACGCAGAGCTTTAATGGAGACTTGTTGCTTCAGCTCATACCCACTAACTGACTGCAAGAGAACTGAATCAGGTGATATTGCATCACTTCCAGTGATGACATACATATTAGCATCAGCATATATTTAAATTCAGTTTAACATACTGACAAATACACTATCACAACAGTACTATCTTAGACTATGACCGCTGGCTGTTCGTCTTCCCCCCTCAGATTGCTGTGCAGCTGCTCAGCGAGGCAGGGAGGCAGCACACCATTCTGGATTCACGTCTGCGGCCGCAGACATGTCTGTCTGTTCCTCTAACTATAGAACCTCCTATCCCTGTTGCTTTTTCAGTTTTCCTCCTGTCCCCCTGCCCCCTCAACCCCTTATAACTGAGCCTGCTGTAGACTTGGCTCTGGCTGCACTCTGCAGATGAACCATTGCTCTCACCAGCATTCAGAACTGAATACCGGCTAGAGACCAAGATGCACTTGGTGGATTCCTGCACTGCCTCACAGTCACCCATTCCCTTTCTGTCTGCACACCCGTAAATTGGCTAAAGTGTTTGTTTTCCTCTGTAAATTATTGGTTCATAAAATGAAAAGAATGACTGGATAAAGCAATGTGCACTTATAGAGCAGGTATTGGGGCACAGGATTGGAGTTTGACGTTCAACTTGTTAGTCACTGTAAACCAAAAGATGAACAAAGAACAGTACAGCACAGGAACAGGCCATTCGGCCCTCCAAGCCTGCGCCGATCTTGATGCCTGCCTAAACTAACACCTTCTGCACTTCCGGGGTCCATACCCCTCTATTCCCATCCTATTCATATATTTGTCAAGATGCCTCTTAAACGTCTCTATGGTACCTGCTTCCACCACCTCCACCGGCAACAAGTTCCAGGCACTCACCACCCTCTGTGTAAGGAACTTGCCTCGCACATCCCCTCTAAACTTTGCCCCTCTCACCTTAAACCTATGTCCCCTAGTAACTGACTCTTCCACCCTGGGAAAATGCTTCTGACTATCCACTCTGTCCATGCCGCTTATAACTTTGTAAACCTCTATCATGTCGCCCCTCCACCTCCGTCGTTCCAGTGAAAACAATCCGAGTTTATCCAACCTCTCCTCATAGCTAATGCCCTCCAGACCAGGCAACATCCTGGTGAACTGGAACAGCCATATCATTACAGGTGGCTAAAAGAGCAGGGCAGAGGCTGGGTACTCGGATGAGGGGCTCAACCTCTGACCCCTCAAAACCTCTTCTCCATCTACACAGCAGATACTCACCACTCCTAGATGGGTTCAGTTCAACTCTCAAAGCATAGCGACATTCAGGGTGGAGCAGTTTGCCTCTCCCCTGGACTTGATATCCACCATGGTTACAGTGTGTGCTGCAGCAACTCAACAGGGTTACTTTGACAGCATCTTCCTTTTCAGTGACACCTACCATCAAGAAGGACAAGTGTTGAGATACAGATCAGCCATGATCTAACAGAATGTTGAAACAGGCTCAAGGGGCTGAATGAACTGACTCCTTTTCCAGTAGAAGTCATGTCATAGTGAGGCAATCACCTGCAAATCTCACAGCAGCCTGATTTGCACATATATTGTCGCGCTTTCATTGTTTCAATATTCCAATCTGAAACCATTGGGGGAACACCAACACAGCTGGAGGTGCATTTATGAGAAGGCTAGATAAACATACAAGGGAGAAAGGAATAGAAGGATATGTAGATGAGATTAGATGAAGTGGGATGTGAGGAGGCTGATGTGGAGCATGAACGTTGACATAGACCACTTGGGCTGAATGGCCTGTTTCTGTGCTGTAAATACTATGTAATCATAAGGACCACAACACTTAAGAAGTCCCACCATAACCTTCTAAGGCCACTTAGCAACAATAAATCTGGTTTTGCCATCATCTCCCACATCCCACAGGCTGTTTGGCCTGTTGTGCCTATGCCAGCATATTTAAAAGCATTGGGACACTGCAATGGCGAGCATCAGCTTTGCAGATTGCCTCTGTCTGTACCTTGTGACTCTTAAGAATACTGGAAAAATACAAGTGTGTTGGTTTGGACCGAAATAGGAGGATGGGCATTGGTGATAATCTTGTGATTTCCATTCAAACAGACTTCTCAAGGTGTGCAGGTGAGACGTTTCAAAACATTGACTGAGCTCATCACATCCTACCTCCAGCCGAACCAGGGTCTAGTCAGCACACTGCTCTACCCGGTGGAGAGGGAGGACAAGAAGGAGACAGCAGAAGATAAGGACTACTCGGGTAATGTATATGTGGGAGGAGAGTGGGTTATTATGAGTACTGACTAGTTTCCTCAGCTCAGTGAGAGTTGATGTTTGGAGATTGATGACCATTTGTAACCCTGCTCCCAAACCAATTTTTCAGCTGTTTCAATATCTGACTCTCAGCCTAAGTAGAGGATACTCTACATTTAAATAGCACCATACTGATCACAAATGTCTGAGCTCCGGTGACTTGGAATAAGATCCTGTGTCTCGTTTCTCCATCAGCCCGCCCTGTGCTGTCTCCAAGCTCCTCATTCATGAGATTGATCCCTTTCTCACTAAACTACTGACCACGCAACCTCCCTTCCTGACCCCTCCATTAACTAGCATACATGGTTCCCTTTCCTCAGACACTTCTCCCTTTGAAAACTGCTGTCATCGTCCTTCCTCAGAGCCTCCACAACTCTTTTCTGCTTTCAAATTGCTGCCCTTAGTCAGCACAT